>NW_010170372.1:1056-36356 GCF_000695765.1 Mesitornis unicolor | reverse complement strand
GCTCACGGGCGCCCCGCAGCGCCGCGCCGCGCCCCGCACCCAGCCGGAGCCTCTCTCGAGCCCCTGCCTTCGCCCTCCAACTCCTTTTGTTGGGAAGCAAGGGGTAAGGCTGGATTTATCCGGATTCAGCGCTGATGTTTGCACCATTTAGTCTCCTCTTCCTCCCAAAAATGGGAGGAACTTCGAGAAGCAAAACAAAAATCAGCTGTTCCCCAACACAGCAGGGCAGAAACCCCCTTCTTTTCCACGCCCTAAAATCCAGTATTTGTATCAGCTCTTCTGGGACTCTAGTCTTCCAATTGATTATCGCACCAAGATTTTACCAGTGCTGGACACTGTTTTCCCGAGTTTCCCAAGAAGAAGGCAGTAAAATCAGATGCTGTAGTTAGCTCCATCCAGACTCTGCTGCTTTTTGAATCAAAATTGATTTTGTGATTCCTGATCTGTGTTTTCCTAGCTAGCTCTCCAGGCTTGGGTGCTCTCTGAACAGAAAGGCCACACAGCTTTGGATATAGTCCACTCCTTAACTTTTTGGCCCAGTCAGCATTGATCTTTCTGCTAGTCTGAAAAGGAAGTGGATCTACAGAAAAATAACACCCCTGCTGGGTTGGACCAGAGAGACACCTCACACAATTTTTGTCTCCGCATCCAACATTGGGTATTTTAAAGGAAGAATGTATGCTTAGGTAAGCATTTACTGATACTCTCCCACTCCTTAGTAATTTGCAGCTCAGTGAATTCCTGAGTCGGAAGTTATATTTGTTCAAAAAACTAGTTATAATACTCTGGAATAATACTAATTGCTAGAAATCCATCTACCTGGACTTGTGCAAAGCGTTTGACACTGTCCCACATGACATACTGGTCACAAAACTGGAGAAACATGGATTTGATTTTTGACAGACCACTCGGTGGTTAAGGAATTGGCTGGATGGTCCCACTCAGAGTTGTGGTCAACAGCTCAGTGTGCAAATGGAGACCAGTGATGAGTGGTGATCCCCGGTGATCAGTACTGGGACTGGCACTGTTCAACATCTTTGTTGGCAACATGGACAGTGGGATCGAGTGCACCCTTAGCAAGTTTGCAGATGACACCAAGCTGAGTGGTGAGGTTGACACCCTGGAAGGAAGGGATGCCATCCAGAGCAACCTGAACAGGCTGGAGAGGTGGGCCCATGCCAACCTCATGAAGTTCAGCAAGTCCAAGTGCAAGGTCCTGCACCTGGGTAGGAGCAATCCTAAGCACAAATACAGGCTGGGCAGAGAATGGCTTGAGAGCATTCCTGAGAAGAAGGACTTGGGGGTGTTGATCAATGAAAAACTCAACATGAGCCATCAATGTGCACTTGCAGACCAGAAGGCCAACCACATCCTGGGCTGCACCAAAAGAAGTGTGGCCAGCAGGGCGAGGGAGGTGATTCTGCCCCTCTACTCTGCTCTCATGAGGCCCCATCTGGAGTACTGCGTCCAGTTCTGGGGCCCCCAACACAAGGAGGACATTGAGCTGTTGGAGTGGGTCCAAAGGAGGGCCACAAAGATGGTGGCTGGAGCACCTCCCCTATGAGGACCGGCTGAGAGAGTTAGGGCTGTTCAGCCTGGAGAAGAAAGGGCTCCAGGCGGACCTTATTGCAACCTTCCAGTTCCTGAAGGGGTCCTATAGGAAAACTGGGGAGGGACTTTTTACAAGGGCAGGTAGTGATAGAATGAGGAGGAATGGTTTTAAGCTGGAATGGTTTTAAGCTAGATTTAGACTAGATATTAGGAAGAAATTCCTTACTGTGAGGGTGGTGAGGCACTGGAACAGGTTGCCCAGTGAAGTTGTGGATGCCTCCTCCCTGGAGGTGTTCAAGACCAGGTTGGATGGGGCTTTGAGCCCCTGGTCTAGTGGGAGGTGTCTCTTGCCCATGGCAGGGGGGTTGGACTGGATGATCTTTAAGGTCCCTTCCAACCCAAACCACTCTATGATCACTTTCCACCTGCAGTGTTCTAGAGGTGACCAATCGTACAAGCCGTGAGAGGTGCAGTCCATTCCCTTCTCAAGCCCCTCACGACTAAAGCCATAGTATACAGGGCACAGATAACTCAGATATGAAACTCATGCACCAGATCTAGTATTTAGATGGCTGTTAAGTATATTGACTGCTATTGTTATGTTAGCAATTATACATTTATATACAAAATATATGGATACAAACCGCCTCAATTACCAGAACTTAATTTTGCAGCACTCCTTTGAAAGATTCAGGGGTTTTGCTGTGTTTTTCTTTGCTGCTGTTGTAGCACTTACACATTTCTAAGTAGTTGGATTGGGTGATACAGATAGAAAACTTTGAAAGTAGCCACCAGAAAAGAGGCGAATCCAGCCTTTCCCAGTTCGTTCCAATGAGCCAAATTGTTCAATTACATCAGACCTTTCTTAACAAAGGCCCATCTTTGCACTTTCCTGGAGGAGAAAATAAACCCACATTATTTTTTTTTTATGAACCAACACTTTCTCAAAAGCGATGTGGTCACAAACTGCAGTAGCAAAGTGATGGATGGGCTTCAGGAACACGTGGCTTTATCAGCAATTCTTTCACTTTGAGTTTATTATCTATATATATCTAGAATTTCTATGGAGAAACCCAAACCTGTTCAGTGTGTGCCAGAATTGCTAGGAAAGACAGAAGTGCACTAGGTGGCACAAACACACCATTTAAAAGCATGGAGCAAGCTGGGGCATGTCTACCTCCTATTCAACATGTTTTATTTACGCATTTATGCAAAGCAAATGGGCACAGATAAAGACTGCATGTGCAGCTGTAGTCCAGTAACCCACACCTATCTGCTCAAATAAAAACAAGCTCAGATGTTAATGTGCTCCTTCAGACTTGGATGCTCAGTGAAAAACTTCCCAAAGAGCAATATCTGCTCCTGCAGACATTGACTTACACCTGACTAACCAGGCTGCTGCTCATTTCCGTGTTTGCATCCAGGAAAACACGTCTGTCCCTGCTCAGCAGTATTAAAACTAAGAAGCGGCTTCTGACATTCGCTTTTTTCCCCACTTTCTTCCATTTGCCATCATTCTAGTTAGTTTAAACAAACTGTCTGATTCCTGCACCATCACCTTGAAATGGTAAAGGACGCGCCACTGACAGGCCTGGTGAAACAACTCTGCTCAGATGATGCTGAGCTAGCACACAGGTGGGATAGGCAACTACAACATGGAAAGCACCAAAACTCACCATCTACCTAGGCTCCAATCTAGATAAATCTGATATTGAGACAAAACAATAGCAATACAATTACTTTTATACTCCTAATTTTAAAAAAGTCAAAGATTATAATATAGGTAGTAAGGGACAATTTCACTACAGCTGCGTAGGCACTTACCTAATCACAGTACTCTTAGGAGCATTTCCCAACGTTGCAGCATTGTTACCCCTCTGGAGACCATCTAGTCCCACCCCCTGCTCAACTCAGGGTCAGGACTGTGTCCCACTGGGTTTTGAATCCCAGTGTGGCTGGGGACTGCACAGCCTCTCTGGACAGCCTGTTCCACTGTTTGACCACCCTCATAGGGGAAAAAAAGAGGCATTTTTGATATGCTTAAATGGAATTCCTGGTATTTCAGTTTGTGCCCACTGCCTTCTGTACCTTCCCAGGATATATCAGTGAGAAGAGGCTGTCTCAGTCTCACCTTAGGGGTCCTTTGCTGGACTTGCCAAGAATGTCCATGGTGTAGGGGGAGCCTTACAGAAGACGTATTTGGGAGGTCGTTATTCTGGGTGAGCCATGTCTGCTCTGCTGGGCTCAAGCAGCCCGTACGTTGGCATGGGTTGCCACCATGCAGGGAATCTGCTGGAGTGCCCCGTGCTGTGCTGTGCTGGGTGTTGTGGCAGAGATAACATTGCAGCCTGCTAGAAGAGAGATTTTTTTTTTAAATTTGTCTTTGTGGCTCAGACAGTGCTGGTAACATGGCAGTGCCTCAGCCGTTGCTGAATAGTGCTTGTGCAGCATCAGGGCTTGCTTTCTTCCCCCATTTGGCTGACAAGATAATTATACTGGAGGATGAATCGTAAGACCTTAGGTCCGGGTATTAATACTGCTGCAGCTATTATGGTCTTTATATTGTCCTAGAAGATTCAGAGGATGAAATGAAACCAAAATGCCTGTATACATAAAGCTAGAAAACTCAGGTACTGAAACTGCAGACAACGGGTTTCTTACACTGTTAGCAGAGAAAAAGAGGAACTATAAAAATTCTGTCCCAAAGAATGGTTTAAAAAAAAACCCCAAAGTCTGTGGTCATATGACTTCATTTATGAACAATACCAATTGAATACGTCAGGCTTGCCACATGTGCACCAATTTCTGATGAAGTCTTTTAAGCTGAAAGATTGAAGCCCTCATCTTAACCTTTTTTAATGAGCATGGCATAGGAATCTCAGTGTTTCTCAGATTTAGGGTGGCAAAAAAAGAACAAGTTGGGTTTTCCAGCTGAACCCTAGAACTGCTTATTTAACTTTATGTTAATTATCTGAATTTTAGGGACATACTGTAAGACAAAAAAAATTCTAAGGATTTCTTAAAAACAGATTATCATAAGTTTAATTGAGCAATTTAGTTTTTAACAAATTGGTAAAATCTGTCCTTTTATTCTTGCCAGATTTCTCTGCTTCTGACAATGCACTTTCTTTTTTTTTGTAGAGAAACAGCCCCGATAATTGTTGCTTCTCCTTAATTATTTTCTAATGTTACTTTTTTTTTGCCCATGCCCAACTGCAGGTAACAACATAAGACAGACAACTTGACTATTTGGACTTTTCCCATGATTTAATGTCTGCCCCGCTCTGCTTTCAACTCACCCCAGCTGAAGACTAAAACAGGTCATGAAGATTCCATGATCTTTTGATCTTCCAGAAGGTGAGGACGGCACCCCCCAAGGTGAAGCTTCTTGGAGCAGAGTTCAGGAGAGTCATTTTAATATCCTGACTCATGTAAGGGTTCTTTCATACATTATGTATAGATGGGAGTCGACAGATTTAAATCTTTCACAAATTTGTGCTCATTTTGTACATGAAATGAAATACTTGATTTTAAAGCAAAGTTGTATAAATATTTTCTTTTATTCTAGTTGCTTATAAAATGAATATAAAATAATAGTAACAGAAGGTAAAATGACAGCTCTACTACTGCCTGAATATTGGTAATTTTTTAGTTTTAGAAAGCTACACGGTGCTCAATGTGATCTGCTAATTCTTCATAATTAATTATCCTGGTTTTACTAGGATAGAATCATAGAACACTTTCTATTCAGGAAAGTGGCATTTTTTATAAGACTTCAGCACTCAAATTAGTGGGAACAAAGTTGAAACTAACATTAACTGCTGGGAACAAACAGCCTGTGACTATGATGTGAGCTGAGTATAACTTCACGTGTTTTATTGTTGTTGTTATTATTATTATGGTTAAATTTTATTTCAATCATTAAACTGTTCCTATCTCAACCCACAAGTGTTCTGACCTTCCTCCTCTGATTCTCTCACCAACCCCACCAGGGAGGGGAAGTGAATAAGCGGCTATGTGGTGTTAGCTGTTTGCTGACAGTCCCTTTTGGCACCCAATGTGGGACAACAAAGGGCTGAGGTAACAACAGATCTGGCCAGAGTGTGTTGTGTTAGTTTAATAATAGACGGTCATAACGCTGACTTTTTTGCTCTTGAAGTTGCTGCACTGGTTTCCAAAGTTGTGTCATGGAACACTTTGCTAGCGGCTCCCCGTTGTGTTGTTCATTGTCATTTGTGACACTGATATATATGTAAGGATTGATATTGACGTAATAATTACTATTAATCAAAGTGTTATGGTTTTATTATGTCAAAATATACATTTTTCAATATTTTTCAACAAAGTGAAACACCTGCCTTTCAAACATTCAGATTCCAGTTTAAAAGGATTTGTATACAAAATACTTAAAAAGTCACCACTGAAGACATCAAGAGCAGAAAATGAGTTCTTATTCTTACTGAACTGCTTCATCCTGAATAATTAATGTCAACTAGCATCAGTGGAAACTACTGCCTTAGTTACAAAGGTATTAATACATGAGTAACATTTAGAGATGATGACCTCCCCGTTCCTGTAACTGGCAAATGAGAGACCTAAAAAGTAAAAAGTATGAGCCGCTTCCACTCTAAAGAAACAATTCCTTCCGATGGCTCAGAAGCCTAACATGGCACAAGTATTTTCAGGTACTTCTAAATGCGTGTTCTAAGTTGGTTTTAATTAGTACAATTTAATTTATTAAAACACATAGTAAATAGCAAAACTGACAAAATATAAGATATGAAAAATAAAATGCATCTATATAGCATGCAGCAGCAATTATTTATCTATGAATATATGACAGTATTTCCAGTTAACACAATATTATGTCTAGTTTCCAACTGTAACAATCTTAGTGCAAAATAGACAAAAATCTAAAAGAAAAAGAGCATTTTTTTTCCCATGTCATTTAATACGTTGTTTGCACCTCAGAGATACTTGTAATGTATCACAGGTTTTTAGTCAACATCAGGCAAGCAGAACACTCCTTGTTGGCCAGTGCAAGGATGTACAACAATACATCCTCCCCCCTCTAGTCCTCTGTGTGATCCCTGTGGATATGCGTCATGTCATCCTGAATGGCCTGTAATTAGTAGAAAAGTATATGTTCTTGAATAGAAGAATGATTTGGTATACAATTACCTGCACAGATGGACTTTAAAAGCATATCATAAGATTGTGATTGCTAATGGCATCTTACGTCACAGCCTAAATTTGAAATGCTCCTCTGCTAAATAGACCAGATATTTGAAAGATTAGTTCTCACTGCCTTTACCTAATATGTGTGTCACAACATAAAGGCCTGTATCCCCTCTGCAACAGCTTGAGCGTAACTGTGTGAAGGATCCCAGTTTTTGTTCTGGTCTTTTAAAACCAAAATTTGAAAAATACCTCCAGATAGGATTCAAAAATGTGAATATAAAATACTATTTTCCGCTTCATTTTTTATTTAATATTGGGATATTTAAAATGCAATTTCACACAATGATTAAACAAAAGGAGATGAGTAGTTATCAGATAACAAAAGTATTCATAAAGAATAACCAATATTATTTTTATTAAGTAAAGGTAAACAAAATGCATTCGCAAAACACACAAGCAATATTTTTAAATACTATGAAGAATTACATGTAAACAGAAGACATATGTTAAAAGCCCAAACACATAAAATCATCATGAGTATAAAACTTACACTGGCTCAGTGTTTTTAAGAGAATAATATATGCTATTCTCCTGTGTTAGTTCACACAAAGATACACAAACTTCTGTAACCATGTGAGATGTGCAAACAGAAATAAAATAGTAAAATGAAAACAAGAGATTGTCATATCAAGTACTTCTTTCCTTCTTACAATTATTAAGTTTGCAAAATAGTAACAAAACTTAGCTAGCCTTGATACAAAACCCATCAAACAGCCAGCAAAACCCTTGTCATTCCAGCCTGCCAGGGAAGCAGAATTTTGCAAAGTTGATTACTTCACTGGTTCTCAGAAATTTCAAAGGTAATCACTGCTTTGAAGAAAACAGAGGTAGAATACAAGTCAGCCTTCATAATTTTTTTAAAAAAGTCCTTTCATCAAAGAAATGCTTCCATTGCTCAAGTACTGGTTATTCCTTGAAGGTGACGCTTCTGGTGGAGAAAGAAAACATTTCAAAATCAAGCTGTTATATTTTGCTAATAAAAATTAGGATAAAAAGCAATAAATATAATTAAGCCTCCTCATTCTCCTCTGTTGTTTCTGAGTGTCAACTATCAGCACATTATCTAAAGCTCTATGTTCCTTTCATTGACTCACTGCTCAAATGCTTAAGAAAGTAAATGCGCAATGAGGAGGAAGAGAACATTTCTGATGATGATTAAATCTGATTAGATGAAAAGACAATTTTAACACTACAGAACAGTAATTACAGAGTAGACTTTACTGTGATAAGCTCCCAGAAAGAAATAAATAAGTAGGACAAAAGATGGTACAGTAACACAGAGATCATTTTAATTAAATAATCCATTGGTAGGTTGAAGAGGCAAGAGAGTAAAAAATTAAACTGCACACAAATTCAGTTATTAAAAAACACTATCTTTAAAAATACATCATGAAAATGGGGTATTTTCTGATACGGTACAGAACTGTCATCGTTAAGTACACAAATATAGTATCACTGCGTGGTATTCAAGTGCATAAACCAGACTATTTTTATAGCTCTTGAGACTCGCTGCAAATCAAGGAAGACAAAAGACAATTATCTACTGATAACACTCATTCTCAGAAATATACTACCATTATCTCAATCAAAATGTTGATTTGCAATGTACCAGGGTTTGCCTGATGGCTCACGAGTAAAGTGAAAGTCCTAACTGCCGTTTCATCCCCACTATCAATATTTTATGTGTTACAATTTCTTTTTTTTACTTTGTCCAAAAACTCACAGAAGAAAAGCAAAATTTCTGACAATGTGGATCATGCCATGCCAACCTCAGTTCCCAGGAAACCTGTGTTTTTGTTACCGAAAGTAACAAAAATAAAAGTTTAAAATCTGACCAGTTTGGAATTCTGTCTCTTGTAGTTTAGCAGTTAGTTAGATTCGTGAGCTGTTACAATATACTATGTAGCTCTTATAGTGCACATATTTCCTAAACCTATCACTGTTTATCTCTCCCTGTCCATCCACTCTTCACTGCAATTTATTATGAAGTACAGGACAGACAGGATATAAAATCAATAATCAGACCTGTAAAATGTAAAACAGGAATCATCTAAAGCAACAATAATCTCAACAAGAATAAAAATGTCAGTGAAAATGAACAGTTGAGAGGTTGACTTTGATTTCTTTTTTATGGTCTCTAGTGACCATAATCTTAGACATTCATACCGTTCAAGCATTAATAATGAAAAATGCATTAATTATTTTTATGCACTTGTTCTGGAGACAGTTTCATGTAATGTGTAAGGTTCAAATGCATTTTAGTTGGACTCTCTCCTATGGAGCGTCTTCCCTTTGTTTGTCTTCCCTTTGTTTGTCTTCCCTTCATTGCTGCACTTGAGAGTATTTCATGGCATTTCTCTTAATTTGAATAATTTGTTGTTTGGAGATAACAATAACAAATCAGCAATATATATTTGGATATAATTAATGGGAACAATAAAGAGGTGATTCATATTTGGAAGCTGTTGGCTAGTGCAAGAGCATTTAACAAAAACAGGAATGGGAATCCATGACGTTGTATGGTCTCTGGAGAGCACTTTCCATCGTTTGCCATCAATGTTTTATAGTAGGAGAATCAACAAAAGAAGAAGTTTGCACCACCTAAGAATTCAGTATAATTAAAAAAGGAGTAACTGGAAACAGCTTAAACCTAACTCTTAAACACAGACAATCTCCTAAATCAAATAACTCACTTTTCAGTTGCTGCTTGATCAGCTGTCCTTGCAATGCTACGTTCTGGAGAATGTGAGGGAGACCTTAATGTTGAACTGAGAGGAGGTGAGGCACGTAATGACGATGTAGAGAGACCGTGTCGACGCATTTCCTGAATCGCACGCTCTCTACCAACAGACAGCAATTTCAGTTACATAAAACTTTGGTACTGCAGGAAGTTAGAGAAAGAAAGCTTAAAACTTTTTCCCATATTTTCACTTGGTGATTTTCACAATACTTGCAAAGAGCCTTGTTGCAAGGTCACTCAACTTTCTTCTTGTTTTCATAAGAACGGCTTTTTAAATGTTTTAAATGCAACAGTAAACTCAAAAATTTACAAGAAAATTCAGAAACTGTATAAGTTTTTTTTTCCTTTTTAATTAAGCAGTTTTCAAGATGAGAATATTAGATTTTGCATGACAACAGGAACATAATTTTCCATAAAAGTTCCTCAGTATTGAAAAAAAGCAACAGAAAGAAGAAATTAGAAGAGTCACCTCACTGAAAAAACAGCATCTTACCGTTCAAAGCGTTCAGTTGTGAGTTGCCTTTTAAAAACATCACAGTCAGTCTGCAGCTGTGCAACTTTACTTCGAAGCATGGTAACCTCTCTATTGCAGCCACTTCTAAAAAAAGAATCATGAGAAGCAACAAAGTTTTCTTTGAACAGGGTCAGCTGGGAGCTTAGATGAATTAGAGCAAGATAAAACAAAAATAGATACTGAACATGTTTCCCATAGACCAAATCAAAGACAAATTAGAAGCAGCAAGAACCAACTAAATGCAAGAGAATTTTCTAGAGGAAGCTAAGGTGAGAAAGAAGTGAAAATCTTGCAAACCTCTCACTACAACTATACTTCAATACAACTTGTTCTTTTTCAAAGGTAAGCACAAATATGTCTTACAGAAAGAGACAAAACAATTAAATCGTTAATTTATTGATTTACTATCCTCTGTTGCAACACAAGATGGTCTTTATGTGTACATTTTTAAAAAAGAAGACAAAAAGCAGTAACCATCCACAAAAAATACAAACATAACAGGTATGGCTTTACATAACTGTACCAAATCTAAATAAAAGCTGTATGAATGCAAGCTCTGATCAGCAAAACCCAGAGTATGAAACCTTAGCAACTACAGCCTTGGTGTTTGGGCCCAACTGCTTTAACTGCAGGTATCAAACAAAAAAACAGCCTTGGAAATCTTAAGTAATATACTTCAATATTCTTCTTAGCAAATCATTAGCTTGGATGACTCAATGTTTTATTACAAAACACCATTAATTGCATTATAAGGCAAGCAAAAAAATAATCATTTGAGTGTAAAATAAATTGCCTAAGATAGAATCTAGACAGCTGCATTATTCCATAGACTCTTCAAAGGCAATATGAGGTGAAGGGCTCAAAAGTCACCTCTGGAGAAGCAGATGTACTACTTTATTGCTAAAGCACTGAACTTGAATTCTGAAAAATGAGTTCCACTTCTAGCGCAGTCACAGGCTTCCTGTCTGGCGCTCGCTGGTCTCTGACTCCAGGAAGATGGAAACTGCTGAAGAGATTTAATCCAAAAAGAACTGAAGAATATTTTTTCCTGCGTTCCCTATTCATCATTGCTAGAATGGTGTCTTGATCCGGTATGTCGGGAACAGACGCAGAAGACAAGAGGACCAGCATTCGATGGTATCTTATTCTAAGTGCTTCAGGGACAGGCATATGCTTTCGGGATGGAGGTAAGAATTCAAGGCCCAATATAATTATTGTAACATAAAGAAAGAAAGCAAACAATTTTGTGAGTTCTGAGCTTATTCCATATCAATGACATTTAAACAAAACTATGATCATGAAGTAAATCGCTCAAAAATGAAGAAATATTTTAATCTTGAACCCCTATGCACAGTAATCGTCATATAAGATTACATGATCATATACTATTTTTTCACAGGACATCTGGCTCTTTCACAGTAGATACAGATAGCTCCCAACAAGTGGTTTAGCTATTCAATATTCTCCATTTATTTAATCTTTAATCACCTGTGACAAGAGCACTCCCCATCCCCAACAAGGGCCACAGGTTTGACATGGCAGCCACCAGCTCTTTTGTGTCGTGATTCTCACACCTCTGGCAGCAAACCATGGCTGCTGTCATGTGCACACCCTGGGTGGGTGCCAACCAGCATGCACCCTCATCCAGTAGCAGGAACAAGGAGGGAACCCTCGGTGATTAGACAGGGTCTCCAGTCAATGGGGCGCCGCAGCTTCTGGACCATGGCCAATAGATGACCACAGTTCAGATCCATCCAGGCCATAAAATGGGGCCCCCACTGGAGATCCACTTTAAGCAGTTCTCCTCAGAGTAGCGGGTCTGTGATTGGGAGCCCTCTCCTTGGAAGGAAACTTCCTGGGACTGAGTGCCCTCGCCTTCCTTTTGGTGAGTGAGTCTCTCTTCTGAACATATCCTTGAGTGAGCCCTCCCCAGCTCTGGATGAGCGATTCTGGATGTCCCTGAGTAAGAAGTTTCTCTTTCATGAGTGTGTGCGCGCTTTGGAGTTGTCATTCTTATGTGTTGTCACGTACTAACAACATCCCGAACTAGTCTGTTAAATGTCACTGGAGCATTATTTTGGTTACCCATGTTGTCTTGGTTGGTTTGGCTCTTTGGCTTTGGTTGTGAATTAAAGTTTGCTTGAGATTATCATCTGTGTGGAGTCATTTTGGCATGCCTCTGTGGCATCAGTGTAGTGCCACAACATCACATTTACTGTACTGTCACCCAAATAGCACTCTGAGTAACACAACTACTCACTCTTCACTCAAAATTATAGAGCTCAAAATTATAGCACTGGAGAACTTCACAAGATAAATTTTGAGAATCCTTCTAAAGTCAGACGTTGTATCAGTTCAGTTTTATAAATCAAGTGGAAACATAGGCACAATAAGGCCAAAACTGTACTTAATGTTAAAAATATTGACACATGATTTTTTCAGAACTGAAATTTTGCCAAGCCAAATTAATTTTTATATTTCACAAGACACAAACATTTGTCACATACTTCAGTCATAGCTGTGAGCATTTAAAGTTCCTGTTCTTTAGACTGCAACTACTACAAACCATATAGTTGAAAATAATGTACACACAACTAGTTCTTACACCTGAATATCTGCCTACCAACATGCGGAACCTTTGAGATAAACAGAGGAAGACAATTCAATAGAACAGCCACTATTCCTCCAAAAGAACATTTTCCTTCTTCCTGCAATATCCTACACTATTACGAATGCAAGTACTAACATTTGCAACGAACAAGGAATATGTGCAGAAGAAAAATGGTGAAAAAATACTAGTTATTTAAATAGAGTTTCATAACGTTTGTACACAAAGAAGCTAAATTAAATGAAAACTTCCTTTCCTTTTTTTTTTTTTTTTAGATTTTAGTTTTGATGGAGGTTTTTTTGTGGTTTTTTTTGTTGGTTTGTTTGTTTTTTACCTTTCACATTTAATTTCATAGTCAGGACATTCCATAGTGTCATCATCTACAGATTCACTGAGGTCACTGCTACTTGAGTTGGATCATCATCGCCAGTGGGAACTTGTAGCCTTTAGGCAAATCAACCAAAAGCGTTTTTCTTGCACATTTGCATCACCAAGTTACAGACAGCTTTTAACAGCTGAGATATGCCATATTCTGTATCTTGTAAGGAAGCACTATCTGTCCTTTTACCTTCCATATGTTTCCTTTCTCTCCTTACCTCAGTGTTCACTAAGTGGATGTATCTGCTCCTCTTTCTCTGAAACTCTAGTTTGACTTTACTCTTCACCACCATCTACATTGAACTTGCTACTCCTCTTTCTTGCTACTCAATGCAGAGATACCACTACAGTCACTGGCTAATGTACCCCCAGGAGAATTATCACGTCATGATGACACATATCATGGAAACTTCAAATTCCCTGCTCCAGATCATAAAGGTTTTTTAAATCCTCCACTTCTCTCATATACACAAAATATGTTCCCCCTTAACTTAATTGTTCTAAACAAATTAGTCTTTCTTCTGTAAAAGTGTTAAAAAGTTATTTCTACTCTAGGCAGATGCACAGCATAAGAAGTCACAGTGAGCTATAATGGAAAGTGCTGATCACATTTAGTCTAGATGTCAAGTTCAGTTCTGTTTATTTTAAAGGAACAATAAACCATACAGGACCTTTTCCTTAAAAGTTAATATTAATAGCAGCAAAAGGACTTTTGCTTTTTAAAAGTACTATGACTTCACTATTATGTAAGTGATCCTTTAATCGAAGTAAGGATAACAAGCATCTTCAGTAGGTAAGCAATTCACATACCATGGGCTTAATCTACTAGGTGGGTTTTTTTGTGAGCAGTACACATATGTTAAAATATTACTTTCAATTTGCTTTGAGATGCTTGATGAATCCACAGTGTTCTAAAGGAGTTAGGACTTCAGAATACTCTCCAATGTAATTACATAAAACATAGTTCAAGACATAAAAACTGCGTTCTCTTGATAATTAAACTCATAGTTAGACTCTTCAAAGCCAAATTATAACATATTGCTTAAAAAGCAAAGTTGAATTAGATTAGATTTCTAAGAAAATCAGAACCTGTGAGAGATGTGGTTATATACTTTGCGAGTTGGTACACTCCAATGCACAGGTTAAATATCCAAATCATACTCCAATGCATACATACATTATAGATGTACTCATCAGCTAAAAAAACCTACAAATTATCATGGGTTGGCTGGTTCTGTAGTGGAAATCGTGTCTAGTAATGTCTGCAACAGATCAGCTACCTTGCCATTAGGTAGTTATATCCATCCACTAAGAGGCTCAGAAAGAAAGGATTTTAGTGATTGCACTGATGGGAGAGTAACATCAGACAAGTAAACTTCAGGAAAGGTATCACCTCCTGTGCCTGACTGATGTAAGAAAGAGTCATGACCAGCAGAGAAAGTGAGGCAAACTTTCTGGAGTCAGACTGGGGACAAATCCAGAGAGAAACTGCATGCTTATTTCAAAACTATGAAAACTCAGCAGGGTGTTCCTTCCTTTTAGAACATGTTTCCTTTGGAACTTCTGTTTAAGTTTACTGATGTGCTAAACTGATGTCCACCAGAGTGCTGATAAATGAAAGCAGTATGAAAGATCTGTAAAGAAACTTTAAGTAAATAATGCCATGAAAGGTCAAAAGACATTGCTGCAAAAATCTGCTCAGCCACAGTGAATATCAAGAATTTGACTTTGTGAATAAGTGTTGTTACACAGAAAAAGTTTCTTTGTAAACCACATAACACATACATACACTTGTTAAAACTTACAGTTTGCTGTTGGCGAGTGTTAGCTTGTCTTTCAATAACTGAATTTCGGAATCTTTCTCATTGGATGTTAAATGGTTCTGAAATTCTTTGTCTCTACTGGTAGCCAGCAATGTTTCAAGATTCTGAACCGTAAGCCTCTCACTAGATAACTGCTTTTTCAGCAACTCTGCTTCTGATTTAATATCTTCTAATTCACCTAGAACCTAGGGCACAAATTTTATACATTATTAACACACTGGCTTACAAACACACAGAGTTCTCTTTCCTGAGGAGTTGTTATAAAAACTGAAACAACTGGAAGTTTTGTAAAAATTAAGAGGAAACTAAGCTCATAAAAAAAATCAAAGCCTACAATTGTTTAAAATGATACGTAGTTAAAAACTATCCAAGCTGCACATCTGTTACATGTTTTACCAGGAGCTGGATTATAAGTGCTAGAAATGCTTAGGTAAGTACCCGGAACACTAATAGGCTTTTAATAGCAGCAAGCTTTTGCACAAGTACAAAAATAGTATTTACTAGACTTTGTTTTATTGGACTAGGTCAGCTCACAATTAGCTTCTTGGCTTTTGCTGAAATGCTTGTTGTCCTCCTAAGTTCTATGAATATAAACAAATTCTGTTGAGAAGAGAACTACTGTTCTCAAGGTCTTGACTATTACAGTATCAGAAAGCCTCATCAAGTCACTAAGCAAAGACACAACAATCAGCTGTAATGACAAAAAGTTCAGAAATTGTGGGTATTTAGAACTGTTTAAACTATTTCAAAATATTTAATGAACTTCAGCTCAACCTAAACTTCAATTTAATTGAAAAAAAATCTTTTAGGGAAAAGTCTTTAATATGTAAATAATAAATGTACTATTCTCTTTTTTATAAAAGATGAAAAAATTTGAGTCAATTAAAAAGCAGTACATAAAACCAAATAAAAATTTTATCTCTGTGGTATAGCAAAAACTACTGCTGCCTCATTTTGTAATGATAATGAATGAAAGAAACTCCCTCTTTCTGTACAAAAACCACAGCTATAGATCTATATACTACAAATTGTGTAGTTTATATAAAAATGCAAAAGTAGTGCAAATTAACTTATATTGCTCTCAGAAGTAACTTATTTTTTCTCCAAAAACCATTAAAAGCAAACAAAGATATTTTATTATAATGAATTAAATTTGCTTTTGCTGCTTACCCTTTCATAATCCATGCTTTTGGATGTCAGCTGTCGAGATAAATGTTCTTTGTTAGACTCAAGTTTCACACAGAGTTCCTTCACAGAAGCCAGGTCCGCTAACACAGAAGACTTATGCTGATTTTCACGTTTAATATCCTCTTCCAATTTAGACATGTTTTTTATAAGGGAGGAGATCTGAGATTCATATGCTTGATGTGCAGCGATATGCTAAACAAAGGCAAACATGGGTACTCCTTCAGTGTTAAATATTAACAGTTCTCTGTTCAGTAACAGCTTTTTTTTAATACTTTATTTTCCCTTCAAAAATAACTTCCCTTTATAAAATTAACTTGATATTACATTCATTTTCTCTCCTCTCCCTAAATCACAGCTAAGAATAACTAATAAGCCATCTCTGCAATTTTTCATCACCATCTTGAAAAATTGTACAAGTACTATGCAAGAGTGGAGTGAGGCTGGATTCCAGCTTCAGAAGAGAAATAAAAGCTTAAAATCCCAAAAATACAACCTATTTTTCACTCAGCTTCTAACTACTGTGGCTCTAACAATTAGAGCCACAATAGTTAGTTAAAGCCTCTATTTGTGGCTAATTAAAAGCATGAGACAAAATACAGTTGATCCACAACTACTGTAACTCTAAAACTTGATCTCCATGAAGTTATTGCTTCTAAAATATAAACCTCATTATTTTCTATGTTATTGGTCTGGGTTTCTGTATTGTGGAAACCCGATTCTGGATTTGGAGTACTACTTTCAGATTTTTACCTTTACTCCAGCCACCAATGCTTCAAATACTTCATTCAAAGCTTTAAAGAAATGTAAGAATTAAGCTCACAAAATACTCATAAAGCTAGCTGACAAAATACTCATAAAGCTATATGAAAATATTTTGAAGCAACTAAACAAAAGGTGCTTACAGAGACAGTAACATAATAGCAACAATGACCCAACAGAAGAGATCTAAAAGTATGAAAATATACACCATGAGTTTAATTTCTGGAAAGCAGGGAAGGCAGAAGGAAAGCACATTTAACCAAAATCAGTTACTGTTTCAAAAACTTAAGTGTCCACATCTGAAACATTCACAGTAGGAAATATTTTCCCCTAAAGTATTAAAAATAGTATGTTGACTTTATTGAAAAGCATTTCAATGCATCCCACTTTCCTTGACAGAATTTCATTGCACAAGTTATTACCCCTTGAATCTCTTTTTCCAGAAGTTCTACCCTCTCTCGAAGATGTCTCCGATCTGTATCTACAGAAAGGAGTTCAAGTCGTATTGAGCTGCTTTCTCCTTCAGCTTGATGAGCCTTCATTTCCCAGTCTTCGGCTTGTGTGTGGAGCATTTGGAACTTCTCTAACAATTCTTGGTTTTCTTTTTCCTAGATGAAACAGTAAATCACTCTGCAATAATCAACATACCTTCAAGTTGCTTGATCTTATTTCCCGCCTACTCTCTACAATATTTTATCTTTCTTTCCAGAAAAAACAAGACCTTTCTCCATTTTCTTAATTTCCCTATTTGGCAATTCCTAAAGGGCATCCTCCCCTTTGCAAGTGAAAATAGTAAATAAATACAGTGATGGCATTCAATTTTATTAAATGGAAGTATTTACATTTAGCTGTTGTTAATGAGTTCCAAGGCTCCCAGGGCAGGGGTTATTTTGGATACCTGCATTGTCAAGGGTCATATTACTGAGATGTACTGATCCTAGTGCTGCCCTTTTCAGGAAATTCCGGCAGGAATCCATTTCCAGCTCTTTTACTTACTGTGCTTTTACAGATATTTCTATTACAGCAGTGCCTGAAAAACTGATAACAATGTACAGTGGGATAAGCATGTTGCTATTATAAATCAGATTTACCTAGTGAGGAAGGCTACTGTTTTTGAAAATTCCTTTGTGTTTCCTCCAGAACTTGGAAGGTGCAGACAGAATGAGGTGGAGCATTAGGAAACTGAAACTTATGATGAAGCAAGTGAACACTGTGCAGAAAAGTATATCCTCGTCTCCACAGGCAACATCTGGATGTAATACTAGAAAAATCCCTGAAACCAACCTTCCATAATTGGTCACTGGCTGCCCGTTCTACAGCTTCTTGCTATTTGACTTGAATGATCGGATTCTCATTTGCCAAAGATGCAGCCACATCTGTAGCTGAAGTTCTTTGGACGTATGATATATTATAAAATTCTTAAAAACTAAACTTCAAGTGTTTTAAATTGAGAGTTCTAAGCTAACATACTACTGATCCTAATGTTTTTCTCTGTGCTTCAGTTTCTACTTGTAAAAAGTGGCTGAATTAACATTAATTCATCTAGACATGCAAGTCGGATCAAAACACATTCTTTCCTATTCAAAGTATCAGATTAAATTTGCAAGTTCATGTTGTCTTGACATAACTTCTATTTGTTTTAAAGGATTATAAATTCATACACATCATGCTTTTGAATCCAAATATCAGGATAAAATCATTTAACAAGAGCACTGTCAGTACAGCAAAAATCTGAACTCTTATCATTCAAAAACATTCCAATGTGCTATTTTTACACTTTGCTGCAGAACTACATAGAATTTTTCTCTTAAAAAAAACCAGCATATAAGCTGCTTGTTGTCTACAATCATGAAATAGTACCAGACACCATACTAGTTGCCTTGTCAAAACTCAAAAAGCATGACAACATTCAAACACGATTTGTTTGTCATTCTCCAGTGTTATGGCCAACTGAAACATAATCCATGAAATTGTGATGTGCCAGAATTAATAAATGCTTCAGATCTAATAAGATTTTATATGAATCCACTAGTAGCTTGAAACACTGCAGAGGAAAGAAGGAAAAAAAAATACAAGAAGGAACTGGGACAAGCAGGGTAGAACAGGACCCAAACCATACATTTCTTGATTTGTTTATTGTATCCTAATAAGAATATGTTACACTCTAAAACTAATGGATTTATTGAAAACAGTAATGACTGCCTACAGATTATACTTTTACCTTCAAAGCCATCAAGGTCTCAAATCTGGAAACTTCAGTGATGTAATTATGAACCCTGGTTTTCATTTCTTCTTTTTCACGTGTTGCATCTTCAAGCTCAGTACTGATAGCCTAAAGAGATTACATTAAGGCAAAACTTGAGAGTAAATTAATTTAGAGTAAATTAATCACTATATATTACTGTATCAGACTAAATCAAAGTAATTGCATATGCCCTAGATTTTATTCTATTCTACTTTTAAGTAATTTATTCAGAGCCCTTTGAGATTTGTAGGGTTCAGAAATATCCCCTATTACCTTAGATACACCAAAGAATTTTCCAGGCAAGAATAATCACAGAAAAAAATTAATATCATACCAGTTCATAAAATCTGCAGCTTCCCTGATGACACACGCTACTGATCTTTGGAAAATTCAACATACAGGTCTAGGAGCTGAGATTTTTCTAGCCTTAAGATTCACTGTCCTTGAGCTTGAACTTTCCAAGGAAAGTTCTGTGTCACTAGAAAGTCAACTTTATAACAAAATAATATTTATTTTTAAGTAGATCTGTAAGATAAAATAACTAAACGCATTATTAAGATCATATCTAGGCATCAAAAATTTACCATGAATTTGAGGTGCTGGAACTGCTTGCTCTGGCCCTCTCAGGTTCAGCTCTTACCCGTCTCTGAGTCCTCTAGCCCAGAGAGCCAAACAGGCAAGTATCTTTTTCTATCACCCCTATCAAATGTGAGGGAAATAGAGGATATTGGCTTATTTCTTTACCTTCTTCTTTTTGTGGTATGTTACTATTCATCAATGGCAGACCTTTTACTGCGTGCTTTATTTAGCACATGCTGAAATCAGTCTGCTTGTCCCTGTGGTAGCCTTCCCAAGCACAATGGGGAAGCTTTAGTCATCACATTATGACAACATTAAATATTTACTCTTATTAGATACCTGTGAATGATATCTCTAATTTCAACAATACATCCACATATCCATGTATTGTACCATAGGTTTTGCAAAAACTATTCAAGGTAGTACATAACTTGCTTACATCTTGCTATGTTGTACTTTCTAGCTTCAGACTCAGCCAGGTTGACTGAGGGGCATTGAAATAAATGGCTTACCTAACAAGGCCCTGATTATTTTTAGCGTTGGCATATACAGTGAATTCAAATAAACATTTGTATCTCAGCATCAAAATTGTATGAGGCATCTGAGTCTCATGATGAGCTGCAATAGTTATATTTGCTATCCAAATTGAATGGGCAGTAATGAGTTGCAACAAAATTCTGGGCTAGCTCTTTAAATCACATTCACATGCTCTCTATGTAGTCCTTCTAACGTTTAGCCCAATTAAAAAAAATGTTACTTACCCTATAAAACACTGGATATATTATCTATTGTCTATATGCACATTCTATTTTACAAGGACATCCACATCATGCACTTGGAGCTGGGAGGCTTTTAGTCAGCAGTAAGCAGCTGGTGCACAAAACCAGCTCATAATTCCTCAAACTATAGGCGGGATTAACAAGACTGAATGCACTTCAGGCTCTCCAAGCAATGGAACCCAGACCCAGAGAATTCAAAGAAGAGATGAAGCGACGATAACTGGGAAGAGTGCAAATGGATATACACTGTATAAACCCCTTATACTCTTGAAAGAATGAGCCTTGCACACCAGTAGTTGGTTTAACTTGTGGACCCCTGGAGAAGATCTCAAGATGAAGATGCCACAAGAGTAATAAAAATGATAAACAGTTTAATTCACTGAACCTCTCAACTATTTCTGTCTTGCAAAATTTTTATTTAACCTGCACCATCAATTTGAGATAATTCATCATTCAATAGAATATTTAATGATACTCTATGGAAACAGGTAATCCTCAAGGCATTAAAGATTTTATTTCAACACTGATTCTGTAACTGAAGCAAGTTTAAGTTGTGCCTTCATAGCATACACTTTATATTTAGTCAGCAGCAGCTGAGAGGGACTGTATACCTCCCAGCTGGAAAATTGACCATGAGTACACATAAACCAACTCAGTCTACTGGGCAATCATAACCCACTTCCCACCTGCTTTCTGGCCTAAAGCTACTGACAGGCTAGCTGTTAGGAAAGAGGTACATTATGACTACTACAGAGCTAAGGAAAGATTAAATAATATAAAACTAGTACAAATAAAAATATGTAACGTAAAACTCTGCAAGCAGTCAAATGAAGTACCTGAACAGAAATTCCACAAACAAAACAGCTGCAACATACAGCTGATCTCCAAGATACCACCTCACCATGACACCTACCTTACACCAAGGCAAAGACAATCCAATAAGAACATTTCTCCAGGGAAATAGATGGCACTTTTGAATTCACCATCTAAAAACCCCACACAACCTTGATACAATGGAAAGGGAACCCCTCCTATTCCCATCGACTGTGCATCCTTATCCATTCCTGAAATCACGAAACAAATTCACACTATTCAGGACTATCATACCTTAAAAATAAGTTTTCTTCAATCCCTCTATCTTGTACCTTTTCAGCTCTCATATTTTCTCCCCCAGCATTAACCTTATCCAATTCATCAGTGAAAGCAAAGTTCCTGAAGAGCAACACACATGAATGGAAACTAACCTTGCCAGAATTGGAAATTAAAAACCTGCCAATACCTCTTTACAGACACCCTTACCAAGGCTCACAGAACACATTAAAATCTACATTCCTAAACATTCTTATCTCAACATGTGGCGTACCTCAATCGATACATCCAACGCTTCATGGAAACTAGATGGATGAAACTAATGAATCACTATGCACCAAAACAAATTCAGATGTGCTAGCAATGTCCTTCCTCTCCCTTTCACTTTCACCTAATAATCTGATGCCTGCTTTTGTGGTTTCTTGCTCTCTCAATAGTCCCTGTTTCACAGAAAATACATACCAATTTTTACCAATTAACTACCAACTACCAAGTGATAAAACCAGTTAACATAATTTCATTATAGTATAAACAACTGTGTTCTAGATTTATTTCATTTCTTATTTAATCTGCAAATGGGTGATTAAACTGAAACTCTGCCTATTTCTCCCCACTGTATTGATTATACCTATAGAAGTAATTGCTTTTACAACATCTGCCCAGTCATTTTTAATAGCCCAGTGTTCAAGAAATACAAATAACTAAATGTACCAAATGAAAATTGATTGATATAGTGATTTTGATCTACCACTATATGTAAGCAAGCACTAAACAGTTTAATACTTCAGTATGAAGTACTATCTTCATACCTGGTTTTCTCTGGCCATGGTAGCCAGGTCATCTTGCAATCGTCTGTTTTCTTTCAGAGCCATTTCCTTTACTCTTTCTGCTTCTGCAAGCTCTACATGGGACGTATCAAGCTGGCGATGTAAGCTAGATATCTCACGGTCTCTGTTGCCCAGCATGTCCTTCATTTGGCTATCAAGTGAAAATCTTATTTAAGTGAGAATCTTATTTAAGTTGTCCCTTCTCACACTGTACCACATACTGCTGAAAATTATCAGACATGGATTTTGTATATGAAAAAGTTTGGGTTTTTTTTAAAAAAGGTAAAATTCTTGCTCTGAAGGCTAACAAACTAAGGCTAAACAGAAATATAAGTTAAGGATGTAAAATGACATTATACACAAGTAAAATGGAATTAACCTTCAACTTTGAAGATGTATCTGGTAAGATGTATCTTATTATGCAAACAGCAATTACTGATAATTATGTTTATCTGGGTTGGTAGTGGTTGCAGCATGTTAGCCATTGCATATTTTATAAACCATAAAGGACGACGACAGCTAGCTTATAACTGAGAGACAACAACCAAAGAATAAGGAAGAGATTGAAAGCAGGAATATAAATATGAGTGAATTTAAATAAACTTTTGCATTAGTTTTTTGCCACAGATAATTCATGCATCAATGTACCAAATTCTCAGTTACATTGGTCTTGATGTTTAAATATTGATGTTTAAATATTTTCATTTAAAAAGCTATAGCATTGAAAGTCATGCTTAAAAAGAGGCAAGAATGGAAGGTCAGATGAAGCTCAGCTGAAAACTAAATAAATATATTTTAATTAAGATTGTACTGGTATCTTAAGCTGGAAGAATTAGCTTGCCAATAATTAAGAGTTCAGTTTTGAGTTTTACCTGAATCAGTCTACTAACACCTAGTAGAGTACTTAAATACTAAAAAGCTACTTAACTGAGAACTGAGAAATGTTACCAATTTAGGAAAATAAATATAGCTAAACAATTGTTAATGGCTCTCTTAACAGTATCTTAACAGCCTGCAATATATTTGCAGGGGAAGCCTCTTCAAAAAAGTTTTGTACGTATTTCTCCATACAGTACACTCCTTGACTTAAACAGTATTAACTCAATTTCACCAAAATAATGAAAATAGCCCTTTGCTTTCACTTTAAAAACCCCATATAAGATAAAACCACTGAAGGCAGCGACCTAGCCTTTACTCACTCTGTTGAGGACTGCAGCTCAGAGAGAGTTAAACGTAAATGAGTAATTGTTTTTTCCTATGAAAAGAAAAGCAAAAGTTGTATTAAGTATTACGATATTGTGACATAACAGGATACTGCAAGTTAAAGAACTTTACATTTAAAACTTTATTTTAACCTTTCACCAATAAGTAATTGCATCTTTGCACATTCAAATTTCCAAGCTTCTTTCCTTTACTGAGAAACGATTGTCTTATCATCAAAACAAGATGTCCAAAAAAAGTCCACTATAGATTCCGCCACCTCAGGCTAGAACCTTCTATCTCAATATATATCTCAAGTGCAAAATACAAAAAATACTTCTTTATTTTCTTTGAGTGCTTAGGGAATACACTATCAATCATAATTAAAATGCTATTGAGCAGGCAAATGACAAACATAGTGTCTAAGTGATGCCTAGAGCTCTGCACAGGCTTTGTCACCAGGGCAAAATGTCTCCCCTAAAATATAACTGCTTTAAAAATTTCAAGATGGACTACAAACTAGTACTTTTACTGCACATACCTTGTTAGCTAAGTTGTCATCTAAGCATGCAATTCTTTCTGTTTTTTCATCTACAGTTTCTTGAAGACTGTCCTTTTCTTTGTCCAAAACAGTAATAGTACTTTTAAGCACATTGACTGCTTCATCCTGTGAAGTGCTCCTCTGCTTTAACCTATCTATAAATAAAAAAATAAGTACTTCCTAATTTAAAAACAGGAAATAAGCATAAAAATAACTAGTCATCACCTATTTTCTCCTCTAGCTTTACAATTTCTTCTTGAGCTGACTGCAGTTCATCCTTTTTCAGGGACAATCGTTGCTGTAATTCTTCAACAGACCTCTGGAGTTGGTCATTTAAAAGCCTGGAAAATCAGTATACAGGTGAAGGAAGTTTGGGAACTTTAATTCAGGGTCATCAACTTAGGGCTCTTAGCTGCCTGAAGTGCTGGAACAGTTCCAGCATAACCTCATGTCATGTCATACCAATCAGCAACATGGGATTGTGTCATACTAACCAGTCCTCTTCCTCCTTCTCTGGAAGAGAGAGGACTATTAGGGATTGCTGAGGCCAACACTCTGGATGCTTGCCTGAAGTCTACCTCAACACCATTCCAAAAGGGAGAAATGGAACCTCAGCAGAACGACCACGATAATCTGAAACATTCACTTCCTCTGATTCATGTTGCTTTTCATCACCTAACTCTTGTTACTTGTGCCATTGACTCCTTGCTTTATAAAAATTTTGATATGTAGTTCATAGCCAGTGATTACCAGCCACATTGCATTTTAAGAAACAACCAGATTGACAGCTGACAGTTCTCATCCTACTTTTAAGAAATACAGAACTTGAATGATAGTTGAGACTTTCTACCTACATAGTTGTTTTGCTTAGCAAGAAATACCAGATTGATCTAGGAAAAAAGGATGCAAGACAAAACTCCAAAGGAATTAAATGGATTATTTACAGAACAGGACACAAAATAAAAATGCCTCTGAAGTGGCATTTCACAAAAGCTAGAGAAGCTTTTAATTTAAAAAAACTCATCGATCTAGAATACAGCGCATCTGCCGATAAAGATTTGCTCTCATTCAATTTAGAGTGAAACTTTAGATAGGGGGAAAAAAAATGGGGGCCCTAAACACCACAACAAATTGCCACCATGCACAAAGTAGAACCAAATGCTGAAATGATGGTAGCCCTCGTCTTCATTTCCTCCTTTTCACGCTGTCACTACTTTCCACTAAAATTATAACCTAACAAGGTATTTCACTTTTATTAATGACATCACAGTTTTACCATCAAATACACTAATTGTTTCACTAATAGCCTTCTTTGTGCAATTGGGAGCATTTGAACTGCAAGGCCTGCTTCTCAGCTTCAGTTCTTCATAATTATCCACCCCACTATTGTGCTGTTATACAGTACAGCAATATAGTACTTTATAGTACTGTTCAGGGGTATATGTGTGTGTGTCTCTGTGTGTGTGGTGGGGTTTGTGAGCCAGAGTGCCTAGTTTCCCTTGTAAAACATCCAAAAGATCTCATCTACAGTATTACCTATCTTGTAGTGATCTCTTACATCAAATGCTCTTGTTTCCACCTAAACCAAATACTAGATTTTCAAATTTCTGACCAGATTTATTCAATAGTCTATTTTCACTTTCTCTAAGGTCTCTTCTTGTTCCATTACATGTAGATACTTGATGGGAGCTCTTTTCTAAAACAGCTTTAAAAGGGTGCAGCAATGAGCCTGCACGTTTAAGTAGGCCTTAAAAATTCATGGGTATACTTGATCCTCCAGTTGTGAGCAAGTTGGCCAAATCCCCAGAGACTGTGTCTATGAATTGTAAGATGTCAACTCTCAGAACTGTAGTATGTGTGTGATAGTAATAGCATATGAAAGAGAGTGACACAAGAAAAACAGCTCAAGTAAAATGCCATTAGAGAATGACTCACCCACAAACCCCTCAATTGTGGAATATCAATGCCTAATGCTTGGCATAAAATTTTCAGTATTACTGACAACTCTGTAAAACTGGCACAACTTAGTCCTACTGCTGCAGTTTGAAAAGGCACCTGTCTCCCTTTCAACAAAGAGCATTTGAAAATCCTTTTATAAGTTTTCTATTCCGCTACATTCATAAGCAGAGAACACGATTGTTAGAGGAAACAATTATAGAAAGAGGAGGAAACTGTCCTTCGCAATTAGCCATAAAAATTATCAGTATATCTGGTCATCAAACAAGTCCAGGAGGTGTCTACTTTCCTTAAGACGAGTACCAAGTGATTTTGAAAATATTTTATGGTCTTTCCCAAGAACTCAACTCTGCTATACGATCATAGAAAATGTTATGTTAGCGTCTATGAAAGACCACCACATTTTGTATTAGACTTACTGAAGTGAGCACATCTCAGCTTTAAATTGAGAAGAATCATCAGATGTCTGGGCAAGTTTACTGGACTTCAATTTTAATTCATTTTCCAAAGAGTTTATTCTTTCTTTCAGGATAGAGACTGTACTCTTTAGTTCACACCTTTCCATCTCCAACTGCAATTAAAAACAAACCCAAAACCAAACATGTTATTGTTGTAGAAAGCTACCACAACTTGGCTTTTAAATAACTTGAAGTTGAAAACAGCTAATAAAATTAATTGCTTGCGAAGTCTACCTATTTTAAAAGTACTTGTCAAAAATGCACTTACTCCTTGAATATTATCCTCCAGTTCTGAAATACTACGCTTCATCTTGGACTTTTCAAGGTTAGCTTCTCCTTGCTGAATCTGAGAGAAATACAGAATTACATGTAATAAGAAACACATTTTTTGATTTAACCATACAAATTTAAGCTTAATTTTTAAGAAAACATTGCTCTACACTCTCAGATGAATGACCAAATGCAAAGTTCCCTCTACAAAACTACACACCATTAGCTGAGAATACACCACTGCAATTCAATATAATGTCACTGAGTTTGGTGTTGGTTGGTTTGGTTTTTTTGGTGGGTTTTTTCTGTTTGTTTGGGGTTTTCTGTTGGTGTTTCTTTTTTTGTTTGTTTTGTTTTTTTTTAATGAAAAAGGAATTTCGTTAGCAAAACCAAAATTAATATTTGTGAGTTATTGTAGAAAGATTATTGAGCTACAAGGCAATGTGAAAGGCCCCAAGCACTTATAGACTGGTGTCTTAAGCTGTTTGAAATTAATTTACAAAATTATCATTAATATGAAATGTAAGACAGATTACAAAGTTTTTTTTGAAATTATTTGTCTGTTCTGACTTCTGCGCATAAGTGCAGTGAAATTATTAAACAAGCTCTCAGGCTTCCTAGAAAGGCATGAGATAAGTGTTTTTGTGCAAAAATTTTGAAGTGGCACACATACAAAATGTTGGTAGTCACCTACAAGAAGAAAGGATGGAGCAGGAAGCACACCTCCTCACTGCATACATACACTTTATGCACAGACAGCAGTTATTGCCACTGCATTCATATACACTACAGTTCTCTATTTTTGTGGCAGTAAATCAAACTATGGAAGCTTTTATCGTACAGTGACTCTTGCCATGTGTTGGGTTTTGATCAGTCCATTAATATGATTTTAAGTTTCTGAATTTTCAGGAAAAACCTGTATACATTATATTAATGGCCCAATAAAGAACACAAGGAAACCCCCCTAAAATTACATGCTCTTGACTACAACCAAATAAAATACTAATGTAATAAATTAACACCAAAATTCAAAAGGTCAGAGTAACAGGAAAATTATTGCATTAACAGTTATTTTTATAAAGAAACTCGAATTGCTATGAATTTCTGTTTGATGGTTTGGTTATATGCCATTTAAGATATACTCTGCTACAAAATGCAACTAATCTTTAGTTATTAGCATGAAAGAGTCCATAAAGTTGCCAGTTTGTGGGATAAGAACCATATGTAATACATAAGCATCTTCAAATCACTGCATACACACAAAAATATTCTGTGGTTGGGGCTTCATATCTAGGTTCTTCACACAAGGTGATGCCATGCTTGCCCAGACACTTAAAGCATGCTCCTCTCTCCCCCTGTCCCCACCAGGGAACTGAGTTTAAGCATAATACAGACAATTCATTGAGCGCTCTCAAGTGAGTTTGAAATCAGGTAAGTTCAAAAGTTATTGAAAAGGGGAACGGACAGCCAGCCAGACACACACACAGTGTCACTGTATAAGCCTTCCCCATATGCCACCTGACTGTAAGAAATGAAGCTATAAAAGCTCACCTTTAATTTTTCTCTGAGGCTTTCTTTTTCTGCCATTAGTCTTCTAATGTCAGTCAGTGGAATGTCTCTTTCTTCTTCCACGTGACCTTGAGAAAATAAACTATGTTTTGCTTCTCTCCTCATCCTGTTTAATTCGTCCTGAGACTTTAAAATAGATTATTGTTTGTTAGCATATGTGAATTGCAATTAACACAGTGTATATACTAAGAAAAAAGAAAGTTTCACTGCTGCTATTACAATAGAAGTGCTATTATAGTGTTATTTTTGCCGAGAAAACTATATTCCCTAAATCATGCAGTGGCATTACAACTTACGCTGCCAACATACTCATCCTTTTACTGTTCCAAGTACAGCCTAACTTCACCCACTCTTTCAGCCAGTTTATTACTACTATTTCCTTGCTTTCTAGCCTGTATCCTTACCCAACTTTCTCATGCATTTTATTGAATTTTTCCCTGATTCTTCTCATTTCCAAATGCCAATACAGTAAGTTATAATGGCTTTGAAGTTAATACACTAACTTTGGAATACATAATTTTATTAACGAGTAGTAAATATAGGTATATATGATATGATTCTTGATTGTATTCTAGTAGGTCTATACTCCTCAAATTCTATTTTAGAGAGAAGCATTTTTTTCATTTTAAATAAGCAACATTAGAACTAGTGTTAATCAGTTATTTCAATGCCAATTATAAACAACCTCTTCTTACCTGTTCATAAAGAACATTTAATCTATCTCTTTCTGCAGTCAATAATTTGACATTGGATTGAATTTCTATCAAGTGTTTTTCCAATCTGTCTAACATGGACCGTAGCTCATCTCTTTCTCTGATGATCAATCTAAGATCTCCACTCTGCAAAGTGATTAATAAAATATATGTTAAAGTAATTAAAGTATTTGGATAATTATACAAAAAAAGAAAGAACTCACATTATTAGTAATACATGAAAAATACATACATTAAAATTTTTAATTGGAAGAAAAAGCCAGTCATTGGTGGTATGATTTAAACACTAAGAACTAACTGTTAAGAAGAAAATGCAAAACAGCTAACAATAAGATTTTAACTCTTTTCTGTTTATCATCTAGTTCTATTTATTTCAAACTGATAAAATAATTAATTGATGCTACTGTAAAATGTGGATAGGAAAATAAAATGGAAGTTCACTGGAGCTTCAGTTAATTTTTTATGTTAAGAATGTAATTTTTAAAACGACTACATTCATTGACTGCTACTGAATTTGAAAATATATTTGATAGCTCCTTAAATGGTTCTACAATATTTCCATTCTTTTTTCAGCTTGTCTTGACAGGAGGAACTTTACCT
This sequence comes from Mesitornis unicolor, assembly GCF_000695765.1. Classification (NCBI taxonomy): domain Eukaryota; kingdom Metazoa; phylum Chordata; class Aves; order Mesitornithiformes; family Mesitornithidae; genus Mesitornis; species Mesitornis unicolor. The sequence continues at coordinate 6,728 of NW_010170372.1, read as the reverse complement.
TTTCTGGATTCCTACGGCTTGGACTAGTCCTTCGTTTTGTCATTTTCTGAAGATATTCTAATTCTCGCTTATAATAATCTCTGTCGTCTTCTAAAGTCTTTACAAATGCATCTAAGCGAGATGGAGACTTGTCTCCCAGGGCTATACCATACTCTGATCTCATTCTTTCTATTTCTAGGACAAGTTCTCGTTCTGCAGAAAAAGAAACAAAACCAGCACTAGAGGAATCTCATTAATTTCCCCAAAGACATTTGTACTTGGGATGCACAAACTCCCAGCAACCATTTGGGCAGCAAATCTGCTGGAAAGGACATAGGAGTCCTGGTTGACAGTTGGCTAAACATGAGTGAGTAGCATGCTTTGGAACTAGTGCTAGAGGCCCAACAGCATACTGGCCTGTATCAATGCAGACATAGGCTGAGGGATGTGATTATTCCCTTTTACTCAGGGAATAGTCATTAGATTGCATTTACAATACTGTGTCCAGTTTTATCCCTCCTAGTGCAAGAAAGATGTTCATAAACTTGAGTGAGTCCAGGGGAGGCCCTCCAAGCTGGTGAGGGAACAGAATGTTTGTCCTGTGGGGAATGGCCGAGGAAACTGGGCTTGTTCAGCCTGGAGAAGAGCTGGGGACCCAAGAACAGCCTGATAATACCAAGAAGGAGTAATGGATAAGATGGATCCAGTTTCTTCACTGAGGTGCACAGGTAAACAAGGAACAATGGTGATTAATTGCTGCAGGTAATTACATGCCATACAGGGAAAACATTTTTTACTCTGAGGATAAACAAACATTGGAATGGGTTGCCTAGGGAGGTTGTGGCATCTCCACCCCTAGAGGTTTTCAAGATCCAACTGCATAAAGCTCTCAAGAAACACAGTCTGAACACACTCACTTAGAAAGAGAGAGGATAAAAAACAGTTTTGGACAAAAAAATTATAACGTATGAAACTGTCACATAGTATTAGTATTAGGATGTCCTTTGGGATCACAATAAAAAGTTCAACTTTTAGTTCTCACATACAAAATGAAAACGTGTTTCTGTGACAAATGTTCCCTTTGATTCTGACTGAAGACCTATAGTCTTCTTTTTAGTTGGCATATATGAAGTATTTTAGTATTATCAACTCTATCTTAAATAAGTAGGGCTTTCTATTTCAGAAATTATAGGAAGATAATTTTCAGGAATCCTCATTTGACGATTTACCTCTTATTTCTAAGTTCTCATTTTTTTCTGTGAGCCTTTGTTTCTCTTGTTCAAGTTGGTTTAACAACAGTTCAAGATTCTCTTTATCATCTGCTTTTGCAAAGAGTTCTTCACTCAGTCTCTCATTCTCCCTACGACATGAGCACAACTCCTGAAGTAACAAGTATTATTACAAAAATTAGAAGTGCCGAGACATAAGGAAAAAAATATTTAACATTTGTTAAACTTTTAGTATTCAACACTGTTTATTTCTGTTTAACCTGGATGCTCTATGCTTTAACATTTCTTAAAGGCCATCATTGTTTTTATACTACTTTTTATCACATCAAAGTAAGCATTGCTTTTGACATGGTTTGCAATTAGTAACAAAACAAGCAAGATTCACCCTTGTTTAATTCAAGAAACCAACCAGAAAGATAGAGGGATACAAACACGTAAAAAAGCAAGAAGTACTTTTAATGGCATTTAGTAACACCACTGGTGTTAAAGTAAATCACAATACAACATCTCATTAAACCAAATCCTGCAGCTCATCAAATGCTATTGGCATGTATTTCTTATAATCTGGTGGCCTAAAATGAAGTATTTTTGCATTTTCAAGTTCATAAGAAATACTAAAACTAAACACTGTACTCAACTAATAACACAACTTACTATATGCTGGAAAACAGTTTGGTCTTCAAGGAATTGATAATACTGGTGTTTTTCATCTGAGCTACTATGCTTTGTTTCTGCGTAAGCAAGTACTGCATAATTATTCAGATGCTGATAAGGAGACAAAGTAGTTTCTACACGAAGAAAATCCTCTGTTTCAGTTTATTTTTGCAACAATGTGATGTAGCTTCTTTAGTTCCTACATCTGCTAATTAGCAATCTATTACACTAGTGCTTTGGGGTACTATAAAAGTTCTTGTTAATTGTTAAAGCACTGTTATTTTTTATAATAAATGAAAGAATCATGTGGATGACAGTATGATAGAAATGCTACCAACAAGAACACTTAACTGAAAGTATTTTTACTTACTGATTGAAGCCTTGTTATTGTTTCTTCAAGATCCTGTATTTCACTGTGTTTTCTTTCAATTTCTTTCTATGAACCAAAATTAACCTATATGTTAAGTTACATTTTCAAAATGACAATTACTTTGTTACAAAAAAATTAAGGAAACAGACTACATTTGTAAGAAATGAAATATAATTGTTTCCTTGTAATCTGCCAAATTTTAAGTATAAATATCCAGTTAAGCTCCTAGGAACAGAAGCGCATAAAATTTGTGGTATGCACACCCACGCTTTTCTTAAGCACAACTACTACATAGATCACTGCGACTCCTCATAGAAAAAATCCCCTTCAAACACAGGCATTGCTGTTGCAAATATCTATTGCCTATCAATAGTTTTAAGTATCTCAGAAATTTATTTTTTACTGAGCTAACAGAAGGAAGACAAATTGCCTCTTAACTAAAATAATCCCAGCTAATACACTAAAGAGACAAAATAATGGTGAATAATCATCTTTTAGTGAGAAATTCTGCATAACATTAAGTAAACTGGAAAAAATATATTTTTCATTTTTCTTCACAAGCTGATAGTTCATTTCTTGAAATTAAAAGATATAAAGCCGCTTGAGAGCTGAGCAGATCCTTCACAGTGCAAACCATTTGTGATTACCTTTGCTTCTCCTATTTCCTTATCCGCAGTCTCAAGCACAATTTCCTTGTGTCTTTCCAACTGCTGTGCCAAGTGGTCTATTTCATTCAGTTCTTGACACAGCTCTTCATTTTTATTGCTTAAATGCACTACCTCACTAGTCACATTTTGTTTAGTGTCCAAGAGGTCCTCAATGCGATTTTCAAGTTCTTTCTTTGTTTGCTGAAGATATTCAACCTAAAAGATATTTTTTCATTAAAACTTTAATATGCATTATTAAACTAGGTAGCAAAAGTTCCTCCCAATCTTCTGAAATACAGTTCCTCTATAACCATAGTAAAAAGACATGGCAAGATTTCCTGATTTTAGAACTTAATGCTTATCAACATGAAAAAAATATGATTTTACAAAAGTGCAAGGTGAAGGAACTCATTACTACACTGTTCTTTATCTAGTCTGCAAAATTTGAGGTTTAGTCTAAAAACAAAGTACTGAAAACCAAAGGCCTGAAGCCTGTCTTGAGCATCAGTCTGGTAGAATTGGTGTATTCAGAGTTTCCTTAAATTTCACAAGATATGAGGGCACATTCTTCTCTCCATCTCTGTAGTATATTTGTTAGGCTTAGTCTCACTGTTACTCCTTCATGAAAGTGAAGCTTTACAGATCAGATTCCCAAGACCTATCTTGGCCCCAACATATCTCAGCACCTTAAACACAACATCATCAGAAATCCTGCTCTACAGACATTATTTTTCCAACTATACCATTCCCTGAGAGTAAAGGGAAGAGAGGCAGGGATGTAGAGTAGGAATAAAAAAATATAAGTTACAGTACCCAGGAAAATGGGAGCCTGGAGTGTCTTGAAAGATTTAAGATAACAGAGGTGCTGCAATTCCCTCAAAACTCCAGCAAGAAGTATTACTATGGACACAGAAGAAAGTCTGAGCCCTCTCATAGTCCTGAATATTACTACACAGAGATATCCATCCATTTACTGTCAGATAATAAAAGTGGTGTACTGGCACTAAGCCTGAGAAAATATAGTCTTGATGGCCCAAAACCAGCTTTATGCAGCTCTGAGCTTTCTCTGTACAATCAATTTGTGCTCAGCATCTCTTACTAATTCAAGATCACTGAACACAGCTGTATTGCCTCCAAGTCAGAGCTCATTTTGTATTTTTGCAGTACTGAATCTAAGCTAATAAACTCCACAACCTCGCTATCATGCCGCTGTACATCATGTACAAATCAGTATAAAATTGTCTAACTCAGCTGGAAAAACAGAGAATTGATGGTATAAACCTAGAGGTGGGCTTTACTTGATCTGTACTCCAGACTGCCTTTAAAAAAAAAATCCTCATTCTGAGACCAGTATTAGATGTATGCTAATCCTTTCCTTGCAAGTCTATGTTGGAGTAAAGGTAGGGACCATTTGAATTCAACAAGGAAGATTCCCCACTATCTGATTAAATTATCTGCAGGACTCCTCCTTATCATATGTACATGTACCATTCTTAGATGATAAAAGATAAATGGTATGTATGAAAAAAAATTAAAAGAATACTAAAAGAAAAAAAGAATTTTCAAACTTGGTGAAAACGGTGTATCAGACAGAAATTTTCTGAATACTCTCAGATTAACATTACTAGGTATAGAAGTGAGTTTATAGAATTCTTTACCAAAACCATTCTAATAGACTTTTCAAACAAGAAATGAAATCTCCTCAGACAAGAAACACTGTCTCCTAAAAGGGAAAGCAAGTTCAATTGATTTATTTTATATCTAATAGTGATTTTTAAAAGAAAAACTAGAAGTTTCGTGGGTTTTTATAGACTGATGGTATTTTTAGTTTTGACTAATCACCAGTAATAAATTCATTACCTGCAAATTCAAATGGGCAATAAGCTTCTCATTACTTTTACTTCTCGATTCCAGAGAGATAACCTCATGAGAACGCCCACCATCCAATGCTAGCACTAGGCGCTCTATTTCTTTGTCTCTTAGCTCAACCTTTGAGGAAGGAAAAAAAAAAGAAAAAAGTTCATTGGTATCTTCTAAACCATTTATTAAAACTGTTGTTCTAATAAACACCTATATAACATTCAGTTAAAATGTATGCACCTAGCAAGGTAATTTTTTATCTTAAATATAAATTATTCTTGAATTCTGGATTTTTCTGAAAAAGTTATTTCTTTGAAATAAACATAAATGAATCAAATAGAATTTATGGAAAAATAAAGAAATAATTCCTACTAGATTATTTTATTGAAGAGAAACCAACAGTTTTCATTTAAAGTGAAATTAATGTTGCAAATTAACCACACAAGACTAGAATTTAAATTTAGGGGAAAAGCTTTTAAATCAGCTAATTTGGTGACTATTTCAGTGTGAAAATCAAAGAGCTGAAAAACACGGAATATTGGAAGAGGAAAACCAAGATGTGAAGAAAAAAAGAGGATGATGCCCACCAATCCCCAGATATTTAAAGATATGGAAAAGATGCGATTCCCTCACTTAAAGATCATTCATTTCTTATCCATACACTCTAGTTAAAATATTGCAAAATCTGCTCTTCATAAATTAACTTTCAAAAATTGAAAATTCAAAAAATATAACCAGTCCAAACAGTAAAAAAAAAATCCTAACATACCTGTAAATAAATATAATAAATAATAAATTATTATTTTGGACCAGTTAATGCTTCTGCATTATAAAATCCTAAACATACACAAATTCTACTTATGATCAACAAGTTTAGCTTATTTAATGTAACTTTAATACACAAAATATACCAGCAAAAGAAGTGGGCAAGTG
>NW_010170372.1:0-1025 GCF_000695765.1 Mesitornis unicolor | reverse complement strand
CTGCTGTGTTCAAAAGAAGAGGAGAGAAATAGCTCAATGTAGGCAAATTAAAATAATTGTATTTCACGAGTTCTACAATGCTTTCCAAAAAAGGATAAAACACAAATTATAATCAGGGTCATTGCATTATTTGGCTACAGCCAAACAATCTATAAAACAGACTCTGTAAACATACCTGTTTGCTGTAATTTTTCATTCCACGTTCAGATAGCTCCAGTTTTTCCTGTAGCTCTGTTACTTCTGACTGAAGTTCATGAATTCTGAAATGTGGCAATATACTGTTTATGTGAGTTCATGGAAGAGTCATACGTACACAACAGTTCAATATTAGTATTTTCTCTTTGCTCCTGAACATAAATATTTCATTAAAAATAGTTTTGTTCATACAAAATCTTAAAGCAGAAGCTGTTGTTTGAGATACTGTGGTGGGCTGACCTTGCCTGGCTGCCAGAACCCACCAAGGTGCTCTCTCACTCCCCCTCAACAGAATGGGAAAGAGAGTAAGATGTAAAAAATCATGGGCTAAGATAAAGACAGAGACCTCACTTACCAATTACTGTCATGGGAAACACAGACTCAACTTGGGGAAGATTAATTTAATTTATTGTCAACTAAAAATAGAGCAGGAGAGTGAGAAACAAAGAAACTAAAACCACCTTCCTTCAACCTTTTACTTTTTTCCAAGCTCAACTTCCTGACTCCTGTATCTCCATTACTCCAAGTGGCACAGCAGGGATAGGGAATGGCAGCTGTGGTCACAGAATCACAGAATCTCAGGAGTTGGAAGGGATCTCGAAATATCACCCAGTCCAACTCCACTGCCAGAGCAGGATCACCTAGACTAGGTCACACAGGAACGCGTCCAGGCGGGTTTTGAATGTCTCCAGAGAAGGAGACTCCACAACCTCTCTGGGCAGCCTGGTCCAGTGCTCTGTAACCCTCACAGTAAAAAAGCTTTTCCCTCATGTTCGCATGGAACCTCCTATGCTCCACTTTGCACCCATTGCCCCTTGTCCTGTAATTGG
>NW_010170371.1:1561-1834 GCF_000695765.1 Mesitornis unicolor | reverse complement strand
TTTGGGGTCCCCAGTGGTGGTTTGGGGTCCCTCGGCCGTGGTTTTGGGGTCTCGGGGGTCCATGGGGGGTGGCTTTGGGGTCCCCAGGCCGAGTTTTTGGGGGTCTCGGGGGTCCCTGGGCCATGATTTGGGGTCCCAGGTGGTGGTTTGGGGGTTCCAGGCCCTGGTTTTGGGGTCCTGGGCCATGGTTTGGGGTCCTGGGCCGTGTTTTGGGGTTTTGGGCCATGTTTGGGGTCCCCAGGTTGTGTCTGGGGGTCCCTGGGGGGGGTTTGG
>NW_010170371.1:0-1273 GCF_000695765.1 Mesitornis unicolor | reverse complement strand
CCTTGGGTGGGGTTTTTGGGGTCCTGGGCCATGATTTGGGGTCCCTGGTGCTGTTTTGGGGTCCTGGGCCATGATTTGGGGTCCCCAGGTTGTGTTTGGGGTCCCTGGGGGGTGGTTTGGGGGTTCCAGGCCCTGGTTTTGGGGTCCCGGGCCATGATTTGGGGTCCTGGGCCGTGTTTTGGGGCTCCCAGGCCATGTTTGGGGTCCCCGGGTTGTGTTTTGGGGTCCCTGGGGGTGGTTTTGGGGTCCCCCAGCCACATTTTTAGGATCCCTGGGCTGTGTTTTGGGGTCATAGGGGTCCCTGGGGGTGTTTGGGGTTCCCTAGAGAGTGGTTTTGGGTTCCAGGCCATGATTTGGGGTCCCTTGGGGGTGTTTGGGGTCCCCAGGTGGTGTCTTGGGGTCCCTGGGCCATGGGTTTGGGGTCCCAAGTGGTGGTTTTGGGGTCCCTGGGGAGTGTTTGGGGTCCTGGGTCATCATTTGGGGTCCTTGGGTGGAGTTTTTGGGGTCTGTGGGCCATGGGTTTGGGGTCCCCAGTGGTGGTTTGGGGTCCCAGGCCGTGTTTTTGGGGTCTCAGGGGTCCCTAGGGGGTGTTTTGTGATTCCCAGGTGGTGGTTTTGGGGTTCCCAGGCCATGATTTGGGGTCTCTGGGTGGGGTTTTTGGGGTTCTGGGCCATGATTTGGGGTCCCAAGTGGTGGTTTGGGTCCCTGGGGGTGTTTTGGGGTCCCCAGGCCGAGTTTTTTGGGGTCTTAGGGGTCCCTGGGCAGAGTTTTTGGGGTCTTGGGCCATGATTTGGGGTCCCCAGGTGGTGTTTGGGGTCCCTGGGTGGTGGTTTTGGGGTCCCCAGGCCGAGTTTTGGGGGTCTCGGGGGTTCCCAGGCCATGTTTGGGGTCCTGGGTGGTGATTTTGGGGTCCCTGGGCTGTGTTTTAGGGTCTCCCGGTGCCGTTTTGGGCTCCCCGGGGGGCGAGTTTTTTGGGGTCGTAGGGGTCCCTGGGCAGAGTTTTTGGGGTCTTGGGCCATGATTTGGGGTCCCCAGGTGGTGTTTGGGGTCCCTGGGTGGTGGTTTTGGGGTCCCCAGGCCGAGTTTTGGGGGTCTCGGGGGTTCCCAGGCCATGTTTGGGGTCCTGGGTGGTGGTTTTGGGGTCCCTGGGCTGTGTTTTAGGGTCTTGGGCCGTGTTTTAGGGTCTCCCGGTGCCGTTTTGGGGTCCCCGGTGCCGTTTTTAGGGTCCCCGATGCTATTTTTGGGTCCCCGGTGCCGTTTAGGGCTCCCCGGT
>NW_010170370.1:0-866 GCF_000695765.1 Mesitornis unicolor | reverse complement strand
GCACCCTGTCCCTGACGGGTGTCCCCCCGGAGCTTGGAGCGGTATTTGGGGAGGCTGAGGCGCCCCGGGATGTCCGCCTCGGGCCGGGCAGCCCTCGTCGCTACCGCACCGTTGCGAGAGGCACCTAAACGCGCCTTTTCCTCCGCGTCCCGGAGGTTGCCCGGGCGGATGGGCGGCTCTCCCCGGCTTTAAAACCGCTCCCAGGTCTAAGGCCAGGGTCGGAAGTGGTCGCTGCACACTTTGTGCTCAGGGAGTTAAAGACATCTGAGACTAATCCAGGTACACGGAAACGTGGTATATTTGTATAAAGTAAGTACAGGCGGATGACTTTTTCCTCCTAAAATTATTAAAAGACTGTCTTTGTGCCGTGGCTGTCCTGCTAGCTAAATTACAGTTATTTTCATACAGTGGAGAAAATGGTCCCTGCTGAAATTCACGCTGTAATCTTTAATTGTAGCTACAGGAACGGCTGGTCCGTCGCACAAATACCCCCTTTCCCTTCCCAAACCGCCCCCACATCCGTCTTTCAGCAGGTGGAGAAAGGGACAGGAGGCACCCTCACTCTTTCTTCGGTCCCCGAGTGTTAATTTTCCTGACCCTAGCGGCCACCCGAGGGGTGAGATTAGGCCGCAGCCCCCCCAGCTACTGTGATTACTGCCAGAAGTTTTCTCTGCACACCGTGCACAAAGCACCAGCCTCAGGCACTGGTCTAGGAATACACTTTCACCCCCACCCCCCCACCTTTTTTTCCCCATTTCCAACGGCTTGTCATGAAATAGTGATCTCATCAGGATAATCTGGGTTCGCCGAGGAAATGCAGTGCCTCTCTGCATTTCTAATAGCTCAAGGCTCGGCCTGCCTCTGGA
>NW_010170369.1:0-222 GCF_000695765.1 Mesitornis unicolor | reverse complement strand
GGGAGAGAAGGGGGTGAATGGGAGCCATGGGGGGGGCAGCACCCCAAAACGGGAACCTCCCAGCCCCTAAAACCCCCCTAAAACCAGGGTCAGCTCAGCCTGTCCCCACCATCCCCAAAAACCTCCCTAAAACTGGGATTAACTGAGCCTGGCTCCTCCACCCCCAAAAAACCTCCCTAAAACCTTCCCTAAAATCCCTCCCTACAACCAGGATCAGCTCAG
>NW_010170368.1:17659-21464 GCF_000695765.1 Mesitornis unicolor | reverse complement strand
CTGCCCGCCACACGCTCCTGCCGCCGGAAGTCGCTAACTGCGGTGGGAGCGCGCAAGGACCTATGGGATACTGGCGGACCCGGCCGCTCTAGGAAGCCGGGAGGACCGCCGTCTCTACTGCTCCGCGGCGGGCCCCGCTGTGCCCCACAGACCGAGCACTCACGACGCCTTTTCTATGCCAGGTTTATTTAAAAACAGTTAACTGCTGCCTTGTGGAAGACTCCAACTACCGGTGAAGGCGGCGGAGGCCTGACTACATTTAATACAATACCTTAAATAGAATACAAATATAAAATGGAAGAATAAAATATTTACAGAAACCATGGCGCACACCCAACCCCGGCTCCACGGACAGAGGACGGAGCAGGAGGAGGGAAGCAGGGAGAGGAAGCCTCCATCACCAGGCTCGCACACTCTTCCTCCCTCCCAAAACTGCTCATGTCCTCTTGTGAGCGACCGACGCCAGCAGAAAGTCCTTCAGCAGAGCCAGAACAGCAATTTTCTCAATTTTGGTTTCAAACCTTTTCTATGGGAACTAAGACATCACAGTGGATTATCAAAGCACACAAGTGTTTGCTTCCAAAGACAAAGTATTTACAATCAACTCAAACAACCTTTTTTTTTTTTTTAATCTCCTCTGCCAGCAGCAAATGCCTGAGGGCCCCCACAGCTTCACGAGTCACAGAACGGGAGTTCTTCAAAGGTTTAAGAAAATAATTAAAAATAGATCTGCTAGGGAAAATGATCACTGGTGGCAGGGCACACGATACAGCCCAGACTCAGCTGTCTCTGCAGGGTCACAAATCCAGACTGCACACAGACACCGAGGCAGACCAGTAACCTCCAGTCGCATCTCCACAACATCCACACAGAGCTGAAGTCTCCCTGGTGGGGCAGGGGTGCAAGGGCAGGACCCCCAGGGCAGCAGGGCTGGTCCTGCAGCAGTTCTGGGTTCCAGGATCGCTGGGCCATGCCCACGCTGCCCCGTGGGTCGGTGCTGAGGACGGTGCCACGCGGCTGTGGGACAAAGCCAACGGTGGCTGAACAGGAGGAGGAGGAGGAGATGAGCCAGCAGCTCAGGGCAGCGATTCCTGGAACCAAGAGGCACTTAAACCAATTCTTTTACCAACTGACTGCAGACCAGAGAGGAAACCTGACCACCCATCCCCAGAGCCCCACTCACATCAGCAAAAAGCATCAAAATCCCCCAGGCTTTGGTACAGTACAACAAAACAGCAGGGGGGTGTTCGAGCTGTACTGCAGAGCTGCTGCTTTTCACGCCGATATGGTATCATCCCTGATAATTCAAAGTAAGGCTGGATGGACTGACCCCCACCACCACCCTTGGCAGCACGTTTGGTCCGAGACATGAGAGTAATTATTCTGCTCCCCCCCCACCCCAACACTTCCATTAAATTACCTCAAAAGATGAAAGTCAAAACAATGGCATACATAGATATAACTCTGGAGTTGACACAGTAACTCCAGGCTTTCGGTATCAACTGTCCAAGAAACCAGAATACTTTGAAAGAAACCAGAAAAGCTTTGAAACGCGCTGAACGTTGAGTTTTGCCAAGGGGGGAGGAAGGAAGAAGCTTTAAGTTTAAGCCTTCAGAGCATCACTGAATCAGTAGATCAGCTGACAACCACCACAGTCTGTAGATGGGCATCTCTCCGTCCCAAAATAAACAAGTGCTTTGTCCTCTGAACGTCCAATGTGGCCACCAACAGAGAATGGATGCACAGGACCTTGACTCTGACCAGCAGGGAAATTTAGGACAACTGAGTGCAGATACTGCCAATTTCTACCAGTTCAAGTGTGCTTTAAGACTCATTGCAAAGCCTCAGTTAGAAAAAGAATCACCTCCAGGTATCCAACAACATATAACAGTTCTGTATTTTTTTTTTTTTAAACTTTAAGACTAAGCACTTCAGCTGTCGATCATTTCCGACAGTTCCAAGAGGAGGTCGTCCTCATCCTTCCCTGGATCCAGGTCGATTTCTGCTTCCAGTTTGCCTCCTGAGATTTCCCAGATAAGCTTCTCAAAGTCATCCTCCACAGATAAGGGTGCTTTCCCAGCCCCTGTGGAGCTCAGCCGGCGGGTCTTGATTGGTACTTGGGAAGCTGAGCTTGAGACCTCAGACTCCGGCGCTGAGTCTCCCTGGTTTCCGATGTGCAGTTCAGGACTTGGGAGACAACAAAGAGAGCAGATCAGTGCACAACATGCCCTAACCAGACAGTATTTTCCAAAAACCAGCCCTTAAAAGCGCAGTTAATCCCTCCCACACCTCAACCTCACACAGGCATTTTTATTCAATCAATCTGAGGCTGCTTTTACAGGTACATTTGTCAGTCTGGGGATTTACCCGTCAAGACAGAGCATCTGGGCTCTGGCAAAGAAGGTGCCATTTCTGTAGCCAGAGACACTCGGCCACCTTCACCGATTTGTCTGTAAAACCTCTGCAGGCACTCAGAAAACCCAGGAGGCCACTGAACAGCCGTACCAACGCGCAGCATTTTTAGAAAATAATCTAAATCAGCATCCCTGCCAGCTGCTAGAAAATTAGTTCAGACTAATTGTTCCTTTGGTGGATACTGGCATGAGTTATTTGAAAACTTTAACTTTTCCACGTGTGAAAAAAACCTTTATGCATCACATGAAAGACCCACTGATCAAGAAAAAGAACAAGTTGTGCTTGTTACCTGGCTTTGGGTTTTTCTCTCCCAGGTTCGGAGACCAGGTTGTCCTCTGGCAGAGCAGGAACAACGGGCTAGGAAGGAGCAAGACAGTTTTTATGATACACAGGTGAAAGACTTCGGGGATTCCTCCTCCACTGCTTCTCCTCTGAGCCTCAACCACAACACAGAACCAGGGTGCTCAAGAAAATTTCGTATTCACTTGCAAGTTCACTCGTGTTTCTTAGGAACACAGCATTAATGGACAAAATCCTTCATGCCACAGGAAAACCATGGCAGGATTATCACAGAAATGCTGCCATTCACCTGATAAAAAGCAGCAAGGTACTACAGCCACCCTGTAGAGCACTTCTGGATCTCAAAGGAAACAGAGACCTGCAGAACACGGCAGTTTTCCATCCTTTGTCCAAGAGAAAAGTAAAACTTGGGCATTCATTTTACTGGGGACCCACGACTGCCTCCCCCCTGTCCTTACCACAGCCGCTTTTTTAGCTGGAGGCTCCTTCATGTCACCACCAGCAGCACTCAGTGGTTTCACAGCTGCCACGGCAGAGGGATGAGTCTCAGCTCCCTTACGTTTCAGTGTCTCTTTCGCTGGGGATGTGGTTTTCCCATCCAAAGGCTTTGGGCACACCTTCGATTTGGCTGGAAAAAAAGGAAGAGAGAACTGATTCAGTCTTGCTCTGCCTCAGGAAAACGCCACCACAGGTTCTGTTAGCAGCCTCATAATCCTTCTAGTTAAATATATTTGGCCAGTACAACTACACTGCCTTTTCCCGGATTCTCAGCAGTATTTTCAGTAGTAAACTGTTTACCAACAAGCCGTAAGAAGCAGCAAAGAAGCCAGAAAAAGGAGCCAGTTACAATGTGAAAGTTGTCATCCTCTGACTTTCTTTCAAAACACGACCTAAAGTAGCTCTTCACCACACGGTCAACACGTACTTTTAGCTTTCTGCTCCAGAACTTGAGCTGCCTGTTTCCCAGGTGACACAGCAGCCTCCTTTCCTGGGCTTTCAACCCCATCTTCTGCAGATTTCAACACTGTCCTCTTCGAAAGCAGATACGCTGGCCCTGAAACCACGGTGGATTCAGGGCTCCCCAATGGCG
>NW_010170368.1:16826-17646 GCF_000695765.1 Mesitornis unicolor | reverse complement strand
CAGCAGGAGATGGCACAGCAGCTGCTTCCTTCTGCAGCTTATCTTCTTGGCGTCGTTTCTGCTGCCGCTTCTCCTTCATTATCTCTTCAAGGCTCTTTACTTGAACTTTAGAATGAGTTGCACTCTGATCAGAACGCTAGAGAGAAACAAAAGAGGAGGACTAACAGGACAAAAATCTATGGAGATTTCACTAAGAAAACCTGAGTGGCAATCCCTCCGAAGCAGGGGAGCAGAGCATGGTAATACCATTCAGATCTGACTTTTTTTCCCCACAATTTGTTGCCTGCAACAAGATCCGTGCTTTGCTGTGGAAATGCTGTTTCAAAAGCCTGCAATTCCCAGCACAGCTTCTTCAACAGAGCAGAAGACTCTACAAAGCTCTAGCCTTTTCTGTTAAAATGCCTCAAGATTTTAAGACAGCCTTCAAGTTTGGCAGATAAAGTCACAAAAGCATTCCCTCCACATTAACCTCACAGATTTCATCTGGTGCTGATAGGGTTTTGTATTCATTGTCAGGTACAGGTTAATTCAAAGCTTGAGGATTACTGAGGTGTCTGGAAATGGTGTTAAAACTTCGCTTCCACTTACCAAATGTGGAAAGCCAGCTCTAACTGGAAGCATGCAGCGACTTACAACAAAACGTGACAAAATTTATCAGGAATTGTATGAATTTGTGTGTCTTCACAAAGGACTCACCTCTGCAGATGCAGTGACAGCTTTGGGAGAAGTCTTGCTTGGTTCCACAACCTTCTTTTCGTCTCTTCCAGGTCCTTTAAAGCAAGAAAAAAATAATCATTTTGTCAAAAGCAGGCAAGAAGAA
>NW_010170368.1:8249-16811 GCF_000695765.1 Mesitornis unicolor | reverse complement strand
TGTACATTGCCTGATGTCTAGTAGTGGGACAGAGCTCTTTCGCTCAGTCACACCTCCTCTTAAAACATGGCTCCTAAGAAGCTGATACATGCTTTGCAAAGACACACGCATCAGTCGCTAAGTTAAACAACACGTATGCTAAAGAGGAAGCAAAGTTTGGATTCAGCACAGGGAAGATCCCATACCACAAAAATAAGACAGAAAAAACACAAGGGAGGAGTGTGACTACAAAGCTCCTCAATGAAGGAATTTTCCAGTGGGAAATATAGAAATCTATCATGTAATTAATGGAAAATAATATGGTTGCGTATTCTGGCACTTTCTTGCCTTTTGACTTTGTAGCCTTAAACTCTTCTATCCTCTAGCATACATAGAAAGAAAAAGCAAAGTGAATCCTGAGCAAACTGAATTTGCTCGACAGGGGAAGCACCTCAGCAGGGCAGGTTCCAAGTCATCTCATTACCTGCCAGCTTTGGGAGCTGTAACAATTTCCTCCCTGCCGGGGCAGGCTCAGCTTGTGCTGGTGGAGCTGGGACATTTTCTCCACTCTGCTGCATCCGCAGAGCTTTCTCCTGCTTGATTTCATCCAAGGTTTTAACACGCACTTCTCCTCCTGGCTTGGCTTTACCTGCTGGCGCTCCCAGCTGCACTTTGCTGGGCGCAGATCGAGCAGGGATGCATTGCTTCTTGGGCTCACCCTCAACTTTTGTCTTGGTAGGAAACCCTTCTGGTTTTTGCTTCTCTTCTTCCAATCGCTTCCTTTTTCTCTCAGCCAGGGCTCCTGAGAAAGTTTTGACGTGCACTGCAGGGGAAGGTCTTGCCCCTGCGCTGGGATTTTCCGTTTTACCAGATCCTTCGGTCTGGGGTTTAGCTTGAGGTTCTCCTCGTCTCCGACTGGCTTTCTCAAGACGAATTTCCTCCAGTGTTTTCACATGGATCTCTCCTACTGGCTTAGCAGCCTTTTCTGTCATCATCAAGAAAAAAAAAAAGAGAGAAGCACCAACATGTAAAGAGAGTCCAACAATATTTAAAGTCTCCAAATTTGTCACAGCACTAAGGAAAACCAAGTTTGAGTGTTCCCAAGGCTGCATCTTTGGGCAGGATCATACTGCATAATATCTTCCTCCTCCTCCTTTAAGCCACTTGTATTTCGAAGACCAGTGCTATCCAGAGCTGCTACACAAAAACCATGAGTCTATTTTATTTTTTCCCTTTCTAAGACTGAGTCTCTGTCTGCACCTCAAACTCCTGCTCCTGGCAGTGGTTCTAAACCGTAAACATACGTCAGCTTCTGACGGTTTACATCAGGAGCACGAAATCTTGATGAGGCACAAGTGGGAACCAAACACACACCCAGAGCCAGATCTCTGACATCAGGACAGCTTCAGCACTTGAGCAAGAGCAGTCAGGCAGGTTTTTTAAACTAACTTTTAGGACTGTATGGAATTTCATGGGAAGAAAAAAAAAGAGGAAGGCATATTTCATAGCCAGTTATTACCTGTCCTCTCTGTCTGTTCAGAAGGCAATCCTAGCCTCTCCTTCAGAGTCTTGGGGACTTGAACTACAAGACAGACAACAGAAAAAGTTAGGGAGACTGCATAAATCTCAATCTTGTGTTCGATTTTGAAATGAGACAGGAGACCATTTCACTGGGACTCAGAGGAACCTTGAGCCCTCAATCAACGTGCAAAAAGGACCATTACAGAAAACCTGTGCACCACATCCCTATGTCTGTTTAGCAGCTGTACCTTTCTTTGGTGCTTTGTCAGTGTTCTCCAGACCCTCAATCTTCTTCCCCAGCCTTTCGGCAAGATTGCGCTTCAGTGGAAGAACAACTTTACCAGCTTCAGAAAGAGAGAAAATAAGAAATACTTTAAGAAGATTTCTCTGGAGGAGGAATTTAGAACAGTCAGCCATAAACTTCAACTCTTCTGGGTGTATCTTATATTTGCCTTTCAGTTGCTAACAAAATTTGCCATTTCTGCAGTCAACACAGATCTCCATCAAAATGTATTTTCCTCCCTTAAATACAATTATGTTTAGACAAGAGCACCCAAACAATACCTCACACCAAACTCTTACCTACGGAAGTTTTCCGTCTTCCCAGTCTGTCGGCAAGATTCAGTTGAATCACAGGTTCCTCCCCTAATAAAGAATAAAAACAGTATCTTTAGTGCACTGAAATCAGTAGCCAGTAAAAGCAATGCCATCTTCTGCAGGTCTCCCCTTTCAGTACCCCCCTGTTTTTCAGGTATCCCCTTATTTGCATCCTGACACCTATTTTGACCACAGCCCCTCTCTCTGCTGCTGCTGCACTTAACCCAAACACTATTTCTGTCACACGCTGTCAACACAGCTCATTCACAAATCTCACTCAATGTCAGCAACATGAAAGTCAAATTAGGCACATCTGAGCCTGTAGGATGGTGATAACACATGATCAGCTATGGCTTAATGTCAGGCTTATAAAAAAACACTTTATGATCTTTTATTGCAATACAACAAACTGAGCACCTACAAATGCCAACTCTTTACAGTACAACCAGGGCCTTTAAGCACAAAAGCATGGTTTTAACTAGGAAAGGCAGCACTAACATTAATTATCACTTAACCTTTTGCTTTAGGAGCCATGAAATGGGAACATGAGCATTCACTATTACCTTGCTTTTTGGACAGAGTCACAGTTCTCACCACTGTCCGTACATTTTCCTTTTCTGGCACAGGAACAGTGCGAGATTGGAGGGGATGAACAGAAACTCCTGAAGGACCTTCTGGTCAGAGCAAGAAAACAAAAGGATGTTTAGGAAAAAAAACCCCAAACAACAAAGCAAAACGGAAGAACTAGCAGAAAGACCAAAGCCACTAATTATTTATTACTGTCAAACATCCAGTGACCAGTGTGTGGAAATAAGAGAGCTGAGCAGTTCCCTCTGCTTTGCCCTTGGAATAGCAAGCTAGAATGCCAGCTGTTTGAGTTTAAGAAAACAACTCGCATGCCGAAGTAGCTCAAGGCCCCCAGCTAAACACAGAAATCTGTCCCTGAAGCAGCTCTCAGCTGCAATCATCTCCCAGAATGAGCAGAACAGTGCAAAAAATTAAAATTACTTCCTTTTGCAAATAACTGGATTCAGCAATGCATAGCCAGCTATCCAGGTGAAACCAGGAGGATTTAAACATAAATGAGGGTGAACAAAAGGCAGAAGGATGATAAAATAGGGGATATTAACTCACCACCTTGTTTTTTTGTTTTTTCCTTTAGTTTCTTCAATTTGATTTCTTCAAGTGTTTTTATTCCAAAATTTAAATTGTCATCTGAAAACACAAAACAGTTAATGAAACCGAAGTTTAACAGGCACACACTGAAAAGCACAGATCAAGCTTCTACTGGCTCAGAACCTTTCCAAAGTATTTCAAATAAACCCTGTCAACACTCCCCACAAGTGAAAAAAAAACCCCACCAATAGAATGGATGGTATTTTGGTAAGGAATTGGTTTCTTCATCCCTCCTCCCACCCGTCAGAGTAGAACCTATAGTTTCAAGCATTTTAATCTCTCTACATGATATTAGATTCCTCTATCATTAGACAGGGCTTTCCACAGCGTTTGAAAGGACACATCTGCAGGCACTTGAACTCCACTCTGTGTCTCTATTTCGTTCCACAAAAGGAAACAAGGAGGAGTTTACCTGTCTGACCCAAGGGACACAGGACATCAGATATGAGCGAGCTCATGGAAGTAACCGACTCCACCCAGCTGCCCTATGTTCTGTTATATTTTTAGAACAAACTGCTTTTGAGTTAACTGTCCAATTGTCCTTCCAGTCCATCCTACTGCAGCCCTTAGAATACCTTGTTTTGTGTTAGCGTTGGATTTCCTAGTGGAAATTATCCGCAATCCATTTTGGGCTTCAGTAGTTGGTGGCTGGGCAGGTGCTTTGGTTTCGTCTCCTTCTTCAGAAAGCTGGTCTGAAAGGCAAAAATAAACCTACTCAGTTATGCAGTAGGGATTAGAGAAGATTTTTCATGTTTATGTAGCTCACACAAGGATACTTCACTCCCTGGTTCATGCTGTGTTTGCATTCTTAACCACCAACACAAGCAAATGTTTATAGAAGGATTTTTTTAAACACCAGTATCGACATGACAAACTCATCTAAGTAAAAGAGCTACACTGGAAAAAAATATTTAGGAATTCAGACTCTCATCTGTAGCTTTAACCACCACATAATTCAGGTACTCTGTGATTTATACATTTACTCACAGTAGAAATGTCTTCAATAAGTAAAAAGCGCTCACCATCGTCGTCTTCATCATCATCCGCAGCATTGATCACAACTGGAGGATGTGTAGGACTTGGGACATTCTCAGAGTTTTCCACCTTCATCACCCCCCTCAGCTGTGGGGAGGGATTTGACTGGACAGAAAGTTTGTTCTGCTGCAGAGACATCTGAGCCATTTTCACGTCATCTTCTGCAGTCTCAGGTGGACTTGGAAGTGTAGCTAGAGGAAGAGGAGGATCACCTGTAATGTGGCCATTTAAAGCTTTGCTCCCACACTGTGTAGATATGGTAAATAACCCACCTGGCTACCGAATTTAGAGTCTCCCGTTCCCCACCCCAGGTTACACTATGCACAACGACCTCCCTTCACACACAAATCTCACTGCCCTACCACCTAGAAAAGATTAAATGAGGGGAATGCAATCTGCAAGGCAAAGATCACCCAGAGCACAGAGAAGCTGAGTGTGAAAGACAAAATTAAAATACCAGAATTACATTCGGTTTAGCTGAGAGCCTGTGACTGCAGACTTCTCCCTGCACTCATAGGTAAACAGTCACTTGATGTCTTCTCTGGTATTGTTTAAAATTGATTATTGAATGCTTAAAGGACGCAAGAAACTCACTTTTGCTTGGGGGTAAGAAGAGTCCATCAACGTAACGTCCTTTTGTGTGATGAAAAGCACAGTTGGATTTTTGACAGCCTACTGGCTGATTCTCCCAGTAGCAAGGGATCTCACTGCGCTTTTTCTGGAGACAGAAAGAAATAGAAGCGTGTGTTAACACTCACCTTAGGTTTGTAAAGAGACACGGTTTCACATCATGCCAGAGACAGGACTATCGCAGCACTGAGACATCATTCCAAAGGTCGATTTATCACTGGAAGTATTTCAGGGCACACGCAGCTTACACAAACTTTGTTTAACAACTACACATTATCCAGCTTTCCTATCTTTCAGTTTGAGAAGACAGCCACTCTCACAAATCAGTTCAGGGTGGGTTGAACTAATGCAACAAGCAAAATGCTGAGGTTATTCAGAGGGAAAAATGTCTTAAATTGCCTCAGTTAAATCCATCTGAGTTTCTCTTTCAGAGCCTTAGTTCATTCCCATCTTTTCTCTTCCCACCCTGTATTGCCCCAAGATGTCAGAACAACGTTAGCTGAAGAAATCCAGGGCAGAAGAGACCAGCCAGGCCACTACCAAGCCCAACCCTCTGGAGACTGGTGCTGGCTGCTTACTACAACCCTGCTCCAGCACATGGAAGCAGTCTGAGCAGCGTGGTTGCGTTTGCCTCCATTCAGAAAGTAACGTCAGCACCTAATACAAAAATTTACTGGCGAGGTATACCCAAGACTTTGATTTTTCTTCCCTCAACTTCCTTCCATCCCCCTCCTGGTAATGGAAACCCGCATCACTTTAAAGCAAGTCAGTCTATCATGTCAAAGCACGTACAGTCCACCTACAGCAATGAAAAATGCTTCCAGTGATGCAGTTTGAGAACACAACTTTAGGCAAACACTCACATTGATTTCCATGTGTCTGAATCTGCAGACATTCCTGAAACAGCGACCTTCCTGCCAGAGCGTGCAGACTGTTTCATTTCCCAGAGCAGCTTCACAGTGGCGGAAAGAACAGCTGTCTCCCTGTAACCAAGGGGAAAGCAACAAACTCAAACCACACAGCCTGAAAAACCAACCCATCCATGCTATTAGAACTGGAAGCAGAATCTAACTGCGTATTAAGTTATCAAAAACCTGTGTATTTCCTCCCACTCTTACCCTCCTCTCTTAAACTAGAAAGGAGGAAAGAAAAAGGCAAAAGAAACCCCAACAAACCTTGGTGCATGTGGAATAGAAATAGAAGTAGCAGTCGTCTCCTTTGTTAGACATAATGGACAAGTTCCTAGAACGAGCTCAGGTTGTAAGGGCTGACTCAGCAGAGACTTCCTCCTCTCTTGGCAAGAGCTGGCTTCACTCTTTCTCGGACTCAAAGTCTTCTACTGGTTTCATCAGTGAAATCTTCTTTTTAAAAGTAACCCTAGAGAGAGGCATCAACAAGTGAAAAACAATTCATTAATGAACACTTTTACAGTTAACCTGCTTTCAGTTAATCAAATCAGTCACGTGAGAGAGGCAATGTCTATAAATCAGCTGATCACAGAACTATCCCAATATTAAGTCAAACTTCTGTAAAACCACACGGGTTTTGTCAGCAGGCATTCTCTCCTGTGTCCTCAGGGACAGTTATATGCCTTGGAGCACAGAAAAACCTACTGCCTGCAGCTGTGAGCCCCACAAGAGAGCCACTTCTTAAAAACCAGCCATACATTTGAGTTACCAATGATTAACCGTGGGTACTAATAATTTCTATAAAGTACACTGACTTATTAAACATTATTCTCCAGTCGCCGTGGATCAAGCTCACATACCTGGACAACTTCAGCAAAGACATCAATCTTCAAAGACTTCCAGTTAACTTCTCCTGTAGGCCGAACCAACACTGAATCCGTGAATTAATAATAAAGGGGTAGGAAGAATTTTCCTCCTCACATTGCCAAGGGAAACTCTCATCCACAATTCAAACATGGGATGTGCTTTTAAACATCTTACAACTAATGGAGGAAGCAAGTCCATTTGATACTGTCAGACTGGAGACAGCCAGGGTTAGTTAGCTCTTCAAAAAAAAACGGGAAACCAAAAAAAACCAACAAAAAAACCCAGTGCCTTTAAAGATGAACTCGTGATTCAAAGTGGCTGCAAAAATGAGGCTCCATCTTCCACAGCCGGGCAATTCTAATTTTTTTTTTTTAATTTTTTTTTTTTTTTAATTTAAAATTCAGTAAGTTGCAATTTCTGGTCTTCAAGATCTCTTCACCTATTAAGAAAACACAAAAAACCTTCCCCCATCTTTATTACCTGCACAGCAAAAAAAAAAACAACACACTTGTGCGTATAAAGACACAAATCCGTACAAACATACACGTATGTGTTTATACGCACGCCAAGAGCGAGTGATAACAAAGTCAGCAAGAGTGGTAATAAAAACTAGAGAATTTTGGCTATTTGCCACGTAAGACTGCATTAAAAGTCTCTCGTTTTGAGGGAACTAGCAAAACTGAAAAAAATCTACGTAGTATTTTGATGAATAGGCCTTCAAGGCTGATGCTTGACAACAGGAGTGATTTGGGGGCCAGCACACCAATACGGATACGCCTGTACATGCATGCAGTATAAACACCTACACACACAGGCGTGCACAGGGGTGTTGTACCACACCTGCCTTGAGAACGACTTTTAGCCCTGCTCAGACACGGTTACCAGCAGGAAAACAGCAGATCAAGGGTACAGCAACTCGGAGAGGCAGGGAAATGCTCACTGTGCAAGTGGCGTGGCTGCGTGATACCAGGAATTTGGAATTATTTGGATTTTGGGAATGAATTTGCTTTCTTTTTACACCAGAGCAAATGGTACAAGTTTGCCATCACGTGCTGTTCCCTAACCCATTGTTCTGCATTGCTGCGAGATCACGGAAGGTTTGAAAAGGCGGCTTAGGTCCAATTCAACAGCTGATGATTGTTTTGGTGCCGCCAGAGCTGAAATTCATTTTATTTAGCCACAAGCACATATTTTTTGGCGTTTAAATCCAGATACTTTGACTCTTAATTTTCTTTCCAAGATACTAAATGCATAAAACCTGCAACCAGACCAGATAAAGTTCAAATTAAAGTGCTTCTGAGCCCTTTCATTGAAATGCTGCACACTTCTGTGCAAAGTATTTCTTGCTTTCTTTTGGACAAAACTGAAAGAGTTCTTACAAATTAACAATAAAAGGTGGGAACCTTTTACTCACACAAACACTAGTGAATTTTCCAGGATTTTGGTTTTTTTGGCAGGGAATTTTCCCAAATCTAAAATAAAGAGAGGAGAAGTTGGGTTCTCACATTAGTTCTTGGCTTTTTTGACTGCTTGACAAAGGGAATTAAAAACCAGGAGTTAAGTGCAAGGTTTTCCTCCCTTCTTCAGTATCAGTGTGACTGTTCCCTTTTGACCTTTAGCACCTTCAAAAACAGACGTCCTGTCATGGGGATCCCTGTGCCTCTACTTCTAAAAATGACTGGTGCTCCTTCATGGAGAAGTCTGCCAAGAACCACTTCTCCCAATGTGTTCCCAATCCCACTGAGAATTAAATTCAATTTTCAAGCACGATTTCTTCAGTCTGCACAAACTTAACTAGGTGGCAATTAAGGATCACTGCTCTGCTAAGCAGAGGCATACAAATCCAAAC
>NW_010170368.1:3219-8218 GCF_000695765.1 Mesitornis unicolor | reverse complement strand
AGGAATTCAGGGGCTGGAAGAAGGCATTTCTTTTCCCTAGGAAGGGAGAAACACCTGTATAATTCAACATGACTACATCCACCACCATGGGGAAAAAAGAAATGAAATCCCCTCAGATTTAGCTCTTTTGGATGCCCAAGCAGCTCAGCATTTCGCTTGTTGCCTTCCATATTCCTGAGCAGACTTCGAGAGCTGGTCAGAACCTGAATGGATCTTGGTTAAGGAATGGGGAAAAAAAGCAAAACTTTAAAACAAAACAAAACAAAAAAAACCACCAAAAACCCCTCATTTCTAAACTCTGTAAAATCCTTTTATTTCTAAAAAGTTTAACTCAAAAACCATTCTTAAACTGTTCTCAGTTAACACAGCAATCCGGGTGCTAAGCAGAACCAACCCCTGAAAGTCTGAATAAACCTGAGTAACTCTGGTGCACTCAGCAGGTCTCTAAAGGAAGTTGGTAAGAATTTTGAATGCTTCTTTCTTTTCTCCAGAACTCTACTACAGTTTTTGGTTTAAGAGATTTTCAACTCATTTTGTAAAAGAAAATAAAATAAGAATTACCGATGCAGTAGCCAGGGGTCAGGAAAAACACGCCAAGAAGTGCCATAAACTTTGCCTTTGCTATGGGAAGATAAAGAGCACAAGAAAAGTCTGTCTAGGTTGTTTTACACACTCCTCTTTCTTGGTGCTGATGAAACACGCCCATTCCCTGCTCTAACTTTCTTTGCTGACCTGTCTGTGCTGTACCAAAGAGCAAGAAGGGAACAAAAGGTGTTTGCACCCCAATAAATGCATGAGAGAATCATCACTGCGCCCACCTACGGGTACTTTTTGGTTATAAATCACCAAGCATTTCGCTTGGACCGTCTCTCTTGCTGGTCCACCTTGTGCCTTAAATTTTGTATCTTAAAGATGCCTAACACCCCTGTTTATTAGGACAGTAAGGTGACAAGGAAGGAAGAGCATCAGAAACTACACTTTCTAACCCCTCTTTCCCATTGCTCAGCCTGACCCCAGCTGCTGCTGATTTACCTGCTTGCTACTGCACTCCACAGTGCATACTGAGGCCTATAAACCACGCATTTGGTGGTCTGAAGCACAGAACAACCCCTGCTAACACATCTCCTTCTCTGAGTGAAGATCTAAAGCTAAGCTGTCCAAAAATAAAGCAGAATAGTCATAATTTCTACTCTTTACATTCGTTTTAGTCAATTCTAGCTGCTAAATGCTGTCTAACCCTGGACTGGGGGTTACAGCACTCAAGACCTTCTCAAAGCAAAGGCTGCAAGGTGGCCAGCAAGAAGGCAAAAGTTAAAGCAGATGATTTTGGGGTAACCTTTCAGCATGATCTATGAGAGTCAGGGCCATGAGGTACCGCAGCCACGAGGCACAGCTGCCCCTTGCTGGCTGGAGCAGCTCTGCTTGAAGATGTGTCACTTCAGGGACCCGAATTGCGACATTTCTTCCTAAAAGAGCTGACTGGCCTGGTGTTTCTGTAACTGTCAAAGAATAACCCTGTACAGAAGCACTCATCAGATCAGACACCACTTCAGTACAGATTTGTCTTCAGCTTGACACATCAAAAGGCAGGAGAAAGAATTCTTTAAAGCACAGATCTAGCAAAGTGGCCAAGACAAAGCGTTCAGACCTGAGCGCACCACAACGGAGAAAAATCGGTTTCAAGCCTAAGATATTTCACCCATCTCGCAGTTCAAGAGCGACAGTGACACCTCTGAAAGTCTTTCCATGTGCTCTGCAGAGCCAGAAGGACGTGACCAGCACTTGACCAAGAACTGCAGTTCCCCACTGGCCTCCAAGAATCTTGCACCCACCAAACATCTGGGAGCACTGGGATGAGCTGAGAACTGCCCCATTCTCCCTCCCGGGAGGATGTTGCTCCACCTTCTGCTGTTTCAGAGTCACTTTAACATATAAATGTAGAGAGAAGTTCACTGAGCAGCTACTTCCTGCTTCCAGTGACCCTGTGGAAGATGGCTTGAATGCTGCAGTTCCTGAAGAATTTGATGGCTCATAGCAGAATGAATAAGCAAATCTAACACTTGCTAATCTGTTCTCAGTGCTCCTGTGCTCACACAGGAAGAAGTCCTGAACAATTAATTTTAAAATAGATGTAAAACATGGCAGCTGGCACTTAGCACTGTGTACACAACATTAGCAGTATCGGAAGCTGGAAAGCCTGGGGTGAGGGGGTTAAGGGAAAGCCACACATCAGTTTGGTAACTTGGTTAAATGCGTATTTCTGTGTTTGCTCCAAAGCCACGAAAAAGTATTTCTTCTACAACGCAGTACAGCCACATGTGGTAGGTGGAAACTGCCTAATGTCACAACCTGTATGAACTTCTAAGAAGATGGCATTAAAAAAAAGCATCTTCAGTAATCAGTTTTGTAATAGCTGTTTATCTGTTATTTAAGCATATTCTCATATCTGAGTTTCTTCCCAGCAGTATGCAATTGAGAGTCTGAGTCCTATGGTTAAGATTTATGTCCTAACAAACACATGCTCAGTGGGCAAAGATGGAACAGGAAGCCCAAGTCCAGAGATTTTACACCACAACAGGCCCCAGGGCTGTCCGCTGAAAAGAAATAGCTCAATACACCATCTTCACAGGGCCAAAAATTCGTGTGGAACAGTAGAAAAATCCAGAAGTGTTTCCTGAGCTTCAGGTTACCACCAGCACCGTCAGATTTAGGTCCTGGTCCAGCATGCAGGATGTGTGGGCTGCAAGCCCTGACACAACACGGAGGTGTTAAGGCGAGTCCTGCCCTGCCCAACACTTGTTACCAACACCACAAGCAGCGTGTCAGGTACACCAAGGGTCAGCTGAGAAGTTCCAGACAACAGCAGTGTCTGTTCCAATTTCTGGCACCAAGGGGCTTTTGATAGTATTGCTTCCATGAAGAAAACTCCCATCTTCTTCAGACGCTCCAGGATCCCCTACAGCAAATCTCTTGGACAGCTCTCATTTACCCAGGCATATTTGCAGTCCACTCTTCCTCTTCCAGCCAAAAAACCATCCCGCTGGCTCTGTCACATTGTCACTGCTGACCTGGGAGCTGAGAACGTACGACAAATCCTGCTGTGGAGATGGCCGACAGACACCTTACAGGCACATCCACCCTCACTTGCAGCCGTGACCCATGCCCAACACACACCATGCTCTGCTTGGTAACGTCACCAAAGAAGTCACTGTCCCCAGAAGAGGATCTGCCTTGTCACGGGTAATTTTTTTATTTTAAACATATGCTGGATACGGCACACGAGATGAACCACGGATCTGAAGTCCCACGTAAGTGGAAGTCTTTGCTCTTCTTCCAGGCAACAGCGCAGGCTTCACCACGCTGTGTTCAACAACCAAGCGCTCTCCATCCTGCTCAGTGGCAAGGTGTGACTGCAGCACACGCGGTGTCGTGGTACCTGCAGGTCCCAAATCCTCAACAATTTTGAGATAGCACCAATTTTTAATGTCATGGCTTTCCCTTAACGCATAACCCCTTCTTTCCTAAATTTTCAGTGGGTAGGTCTCCTCTATCATTCTCTCTGTCCAGCAAGATTTCCTCCTTGGTGTCCGAAAGGACATCAGGAATCAGTCCTAAACTAAGGGGACAGCAGAAGCTGCCACATCTGCTCTCGGGTGAGTCAGGCATACTTAAAAACACTCTTTTTTTTTTCTTTCTATATCTTAAATCAACGCTGGGGTCTGCCAGCAATTTACTATGACAATTCATCTTCCTCACTGAAATGTTCTGTTAAATCCCACAGGGAGCTGATTTCCCCTGGAAGCTGCCACTTGGAAAGGTGCCATTTTAGTGAGAAGTGACAGAAAGAGAAAGTTTTCCCTGGACTTGGCTTTCCTTCTGAAATACGTGACCACCCAGCAGCAAATGCGGCCTGTCTGTTCAGCCTGACCAGTTTAAACTGTGTTCAATTCAACAGCGTGCCACAGTGGTGGTTCTGATATAATTTCAAAGTCTCCTATCCTCAGATCTCCTTTTTTTTTTTTTTAAACAATCAAATAACACAAAGTTGTATCTGGAAAGTATGGCCCAGAGCTCAATCTCTGGGTGCAGCGTGCGCCCCAAAGCCCCAGTTCTGGGGACTGTCTGGAGGAGCCCTGCAACGGCAAAAATCGCTTTTGCACTTTCATTATAAACATCACTGTAAGAAAACAGAGACCTCTGAGACCTGATTCTTAAGAAACAAAGCCAAACGTTGCCCAATTGGGTTGTTTTAAACAACCTAAAAGAGAAATTAAGATGACAACCCGGTGCATCCAGAGTTAGTCAGTTCCTTTGGGGAACAGAGGAGCAATTTGTCAGATGACTACATTACAGCACGCCCCTTATACGCATTGCTACAAAAGAAAGGCAGAAGATTTTAACTGAAAAGAACATGTAACTTGTAAGGCACTGCACTGGGGCCTTCAATTTGCCCAACCGAACCTCTCCAGAGCCTGCCCAAGGACTGCTTTTCCCCGGGAGACCGCTGAAATGGGGCAGAGGGGGCAGCCAAGCCCTACAGAAGGGCTACCGGCCGAGAGAAGGGCAGGGTGGGGAACGGGAGAGCTGCGTCCTGGGAGGCGGCCCCGTAACTGGGGCAGAGGAAACCTTGGGCCTACCTCGGGCAGCGGGGAAGCAGCTCCCACCTCTCCTAAAGTCCCGGGGCACCGAGCCCGGGGAGAACAGTTCACCCCCCACAACGCCCCCAGACAGCCCGCACTGCCCCAGTGGCCTCCCCTCTCCCGCCCCACTGGGAGAGGAGACCCCGGCGGGGAGGGCTCGGAGATGCGGCCTGGACCGCCCGCTCCGCCGGACGCGGGGGACGGTGCCTGCTTCCCCTCAGGGGAACGGAGGGGACCCGGGCCTGGCGAAAGGCCATTCCCCCGCCCCTGCGGTCCACGAACGGCTCTAGTTACCGGCGAGCAGGGACTTTACCGAACCCCTGGGGACCGCCGCTGCCGCCGCCGTAGCGCC
The DNA here is from genome assembly GCF_000695765.1 of Mesitornis unicolor. Lineage (NCBI taxonomy): Eukaryota > Metazoa > Chordata > Aves > Mesitornithiformes > Mesitornithidae > Mesitornis > Mesitornis unicolor. Next base: position 3,226 of record NW_010170368.1, on the reverse strand, counting down.
TCGATCC
>NW_010170368.1:0-3054 GCF_000695765.1 Mesitornis unicolor | reverse complement strand
AAAAGCGGAGGAGGGCGGTTCTTGTAGCGTTTCCTCGTCTGAGGGGTCCGGTCAGCGCCTCTCGTCCTAGAGAAAGCCCTTTACCGTGGGGCGAGCAGGAGAGTGTCCCCCCTTCACGTCCACCCCGGCCCCAGGTGCGGTGCACCTCGCCCGCCTTCCTGTCAGGGTGTGCACCCCTGTCCGCTGTGGTGCCAGACCTCTGCCCCTGAGGTGCCTGTTCGCTCCCTCAAACTTCTGGGCGCTATTTTCTGTTTTCAGCCCAGTTTCCCGAGGTGCAGGCGCTTCCTGCGGGGCGTTGGGACGCCTCAGGCCACGCTGTACCCCAGGGAGTGAGGCCTGAGCCTGGCTGGGGTGTTGTGGGGAGCAGCCGCTTCTCCGTTGGTGTGGTGCAGACCCATTGCGACTTCACGGCAGAACATTGAACTGAACCTGGCTCCCTCTGCTTTCCTCCTTTGCATCTTGGTGTGCCAGTGTCCTGCTTTCCCCGCTTCGGCCCTACAGCACCGGTGAACAACCACATCGGTGGCAGAAGTGTCCGTCCTTGGGCGACACTCCCTGGGGCAGCCTTGCTCCTGTACAGGCACTGCCATTTTCCCCATTAAATGACCAAAAGCCCTGTGATTTGTTTCTTTCTTTGTGTTCAGTCTGGACTATGTTTAAAACCAGGAGCAATTGTGGCTGCTCTGTTTAATTACGAGCTGGAGGATGCTGCCGGCACAGACATCTCCCCAAGAAAGCAGGAAAGGGGGTGACCCTGCCCTGTAAAGCTTTTACACCCTGCTCATATAACTTGGCAGCAGCTCCAAGGGTCAGACACTCAGCTGAGAAGTTTCAGATTGAACTTCCTCACTGACAGCCTCACCCAGCTCCATCTTCTCATCACGGCTTGGCCCTGGAGTTATTAAAGACACACAGAAGCAACCGCTTCTCTGCTGAAGCCAGGGAGTTAAACAGCTCCAGCGCAACCAACCTGCTTGGGAATGAGAGTATTTCAGGGGCCAGTTGCTTCTGCTTCCCATTGGCCTTTTGGTCTGGGCAAAGTGCCTCTATGGAGGCAAAAGTCTCAGCAGAGAAGCAGGACATGGCTGGAAGCCAGTCCCTGTGAGGTGGAGATCACGACCTCCACCATGCGTCACTTCAGAGGCCCTGCAGCATCGGGGAAGGGGACACAAAGGAAGATTTTTTGCTCCAGGGCAGCCCGACACACAGCCCAGGAGCACTGGCTTGGATGGTGTTTGACAGCCAGTTCTGGACTTAGACTGGAGGTGGAAGAACACAAAAACACAGGGTGCAAGCAGCCAGCCCCTGCCTCAACACTGAGGCTTACACAAAAACCCACACTGAGGGGCGCTTCTGATCCCCAGCCCGCAGGCCCCACTGTTACTTGCTCCGCCGGGAAGCCGTTCATACAGGACTAGGAGAGGATGTGGGATCGATTTGACAAGCTGAGCACGTCACAGTTACATGTGGGCACATTTTATTCTCTGGATGCACTTGCGCATTGTTTCTGCTCAACAGCCAAAGCTTTATTGATTCAAAACCATCACCCTTCTCCCCCACCCCAGCACGCTTCATTTTGTTTGCTATGTACCCCCTTTCCCACCCCTCAACCACTCTTCTGCTTCCACTTTGAGTATTATCTCTGCTCGGAATCTGTTTTCTCAGAAGAAGCCGACTGACAATTCATTCAAAATTGGTTTTCTCCCAAGAACCATATAAATTACATGCAAAACATTGTACATAGAGATTAATATCAAAATGCAATACAGATCAGGTGCACTTTAAGCTGGACTCTAGGATATGGCAAACACACCAGGGTACATATTGCTTTGAAACCACCAGTTGTTGTTTTTTTGTTTTTTTTTTAATGTCATGCATACCACATAATATTCAGTCTTTTGTTTTGTATTTTTCTCTTTTTATACAAAAATACCAGTGCTTATTATACGTAGTTACTGGAAAAGAAAAACTCAGGTCTGCGTGCCCTCTTCAAAAGAAAGTTTTGTCATGAGAGCGTTGGATAAATATATATACACACACAAATGTTGATTTAATACTGTATATATATATTTATTTAAGGGGAGGAAATAAACTAAAGGCAGTTTTAGCCATGGGCTTTGCTGAATGAAAACTGTGAGGGTTTTTTTTGTTGAGCAGGAGGGTGGCAGAGAGGGGACAGAGATCAGCCCGCCTTGGTGGCAGGGGACAGCCGTGGCAGAGAGATGCTGGAGAGGAACGACCAGGTGCCAAAAACCACGCTGGCATTGCCCCATGGCCTCACTGTCTGGGGCAGGAGAGCGGTACCCCCACATGGCCGTGTCCCGCTGAAAGAGCTGGGTTTGCAGGAGGGCGTTTTAGGGGTTGGATGCTCCACGGGTTGATGAAGGTGTAGGAGCTGAGGAGCGATGGCAGGCAGGTACACACGTCCTTCCCCGAGAGGTACCAAGACCCGCAGGGACTCTTCTTGGAGGTGCTTGGTCCCTGCAGTCGTGGAGGGCATCGGGAGCTGGCAATGGCATCGTGGAGATGCCCTCCCTGGGATGGGGCTTGTCCGGTCACCCCAAGATCGAAGCATTTCTGAAGGGGCTGAGCGCTACAGGACGGCTGCTCCTCAGCTGGGGAAAGCCAAAGGCTGCCCATGCTAAAATGTGGTTTAGTTTGTTTCCTTCTTGAGAGATCGTTTCAAAATTTTCCTCAAAGCTTATTGCACAAAAACCTTTGAAAATTAAGTAGAACCCCTGTGCAAATCAATCAAAGGAAACCTTATCACAGAACACAAAATGCCTAAAAATGCCTGTTTCAGCAACGCGCACAGGACGTGGTGTAATGTCTTTGGTACCAATCCGCCAACTCATTTTAACAGAAAACCACCACCACCAGAGACCCTACTGTTATGAAGAACTGGATGCAAAACGATGTTCAGAGTGTTTTAATAACAAAGCATTCCAAGGCAAGTTAACACGTATCACAGGGTATGACTTCGGTTCCTGTCTGGCATGGCACTCTCCTCCGTGCACACTCGTGGCAGTTCAAACAAAGCAAAATTAAAAAAAA
>NW_010170367.1:0-468 GCF_000695765.1 Mesitornis unicolor | reverse complement strand
CCCAGGTGTCTGAGGGCAGGTGAGATGAGCACCACTGATGCAGATGTACCCATGGGATGAAAGTTCACGTGGCAAAGTACTCAAGCAAATGGGAAAATCCTGAACTTGAAGTAACCCCAAAAGAGGATATAGAATCATAGCCTTTAAAGCTGATCCAGTCCAACCCCTGCAGTGAGCAGTGACATTGGTACCAGATCAGGTTGCTCAGAGCCACGTCCAACCTGGCCTTGAATATCTCCAGGGATGGGGCATCTCCCACCTTTCTGGGCAACCCGTGTCAATGTTTCACCACTCTCACTGCCAAAAATTTCCTCCTTAGATCCACTCTGGTCACACTTCTTTTGGTACAGCCCAGGACACGCTTGGCTTTCCGGGCTGTGAGTGCCCTTGAGCTTCTCATCAACCAACACTCCCAAATCCTTTTCCTCAGGGCTGCTCTCATTTTCTACCTGATGAAATTTAAAAAAA
>NW_010170366.1:24913-39437 GCF_000695765.1 Mesitornis unicolor | reverse complement strand
TAACAGTCTGTGATTCTGTGATTCTGTGTAACACTGAAAAGCTAATCCCCATGTTCCCTGCAGTAATAAAAGCACCATAAATAGATTTCCTAGTCAGACACTACCCTATTTATAGCAAGGAACTCCCTATTCAAATCCCAATAAACTATTCACTCTGGAGAATGGATTCCACTAAATACTTGTCAGTAACAATGATCAAGGAATCCAGCTTGATGCCAGCCTCCGATGTGCAGGTCTCATGCACAGCAGCACCCTCTATGATGCTCCCAGCATGCAAACAGGTATTGGTCCATGTGCAGAAAGGCCGAGTTAAAACAGCAGGGGCTCAGATGGTCATCTGGAAGTTAAATGGGGCCCAGGTGTTTGTAGGTCCCAGGGTCTTCTTTTCCTCCACTACAGCAATACAGCTGGGAGCTGAATTTCACCCCAGATTATGCCCCAGCACGTGCTATGTGAGTGACAGCAGCAGCAAGTAGCCCTCTGAGGAGGTCACCTCAAGGGGCAAATGTGCCTAACCTTTGGAAGCAGTTGTTGGCACTCAAAATAAATGGGCTGAAGCAGGGATTTGATTCATGAAAGGAACAAGGTCCAGGCAGGGGACCCAGGGGGTGAAAGAGGCACAGAGGGAACGCCAGGCTTCATAATGTCTCTGTTGAGAGTACTGATGGTAGCACATCCACTACAGAGCCTGAGTGGAGCTGATCTCAAAGGGGTCTTTGTTAGAAGGGTTTTGCAAAACAGCTGTGTATTTTTAAAGTTTTCATTATTAAAATATTTTGCAAAGACTTCTTGCAAAACTGCCCTGTTGTGTAGAAAGAGGCTTGGCAGGCGAGGATGCTGAAATGCCAGACCCAAGTTTCAGCAGGTCCTGCAGCAGCAGCTGACACAGAGCATAGTGGCTAATGACTTTGACTCATGCCAGCTCTGAATGAAAACTAAAGCTAATTTTAAGCTAATTCTATGCTGAATGTTCCTATTGGTCTGGCCACAGGGAGCCGTCTAGAGATCATTTTAATCTCGTCATTTTCTTTAATGTTTCTGTGTCTCATTTTAGAATAGAATATGTCCTGCTTTTCAAGTTCAAAATCTATTCTGTATTAATTTACAAACTAGGCAGCGTGAACACCTCACTACAGCTAATGACCGATGCTGCCAGTATTTATAATCTGAAGGGTATTTCTTTTTTGCATTCCTTCGCACACTTTGAACTACCTCCTGCAGAAAAAGCACATTTTTAGTAGTTCAGTTCAATTTCAAATGGGAAATTAAATCAGAAGTGAAACCAGAATACTTTCTGCATTTTATCAAATGTGATTTGCGATAAATAGTTAGCCTTTCTCAGTTTCATATCTAAAATTTTGTAACCATTTTAACTACTTTCCCTGTCTCCACCCTACACTCTGCTGGTTCTGGTTCGTTTAATCTCTAAAATTTTCCAAACTTGTAACGTCAAAACACAAATTTTTGCCCATGCAACAGCTTTCCTGACAGCCACAGGGGACTGGGTTTTCAAAAGAGTTCAGCTTCTCTGTTGGGATGAAATCAGACCCTTCGTGTGCTGTAATAGGAACTAACAGTAAAACAATAACAACAATAATAACAAGGAAGTTTGGGTCAGTTCCACTCCTCAGCTACGCCCTTGTGGCCCCTGGATATTTGTTCCCAGTTCTGTTCCTGAGTTAAGTGCTGAAAGCCTTAACGTGCCCACATAACTTCAGATGAAGCACTTTGATGAGCAGGTTACCCTTCCCAAGATTTGGCCCTCTGATTTAACGTGGAGTCTCTGCTACTGTCTTCTCGGTACAGGATGTCTCTGGATGGCCAGGCTTTGTCTCTGCAGACTGCGCTGGAGAAGGAGACATCCCAGACACTTCTCTCTCAGCTCGCTCCCTCCTGTGCACACTCAGGCATGCGACCTGCCAGTCCCCTGGAACCACTTCAAGCCGCTGAATCAACAAAACTGGTTCACAAAGTCTCTGACTGAATTTATCCCCTTCTGTTTTTAATAATGCAGCAGGAACAGAACATTATCAAAACCTGGCTCCAGATCCTTCCTGAGTCCTAATTCTGATTACCATTGGGATGGCTTTAGGTGTCAGCTCAGAACTGCTTCGTGGGCTGGAAAGCTGTTAACCTCTGTACCCATCCCTTTAGGGATGACAGTAAAGTACTCCATTCTGCTATGGTTGCTACTGTGCTTGCTTCATGGGCATCTCTGGCAGCACCTCACACCCTGGGCTACAAACACGGGGCTGGCAGGTTGTGTACTGGTATTTGGCAGAGCCAAAGCCCCTTCCCATGTCACTCCTCTTTCCTGTGAGTGATGCTTTGAAATTTGGAGGGCTCTTTTTTCCCACATGTCTGAGCTCCTTGTGGCTGACACTCTCCATGCCATCCCCTTGGTCAGATGCTCCTAGGAGCACTCTCCTGCTCCATCTCCTCCACCCCACAAATACTATTTTGTGAGTCTAGCAGCATGTGCCCCTTGCTGCATGTTGGTTTTCCAAGACTTTCCAGGGTCTTTATCAAGCCACTCCTTGTTCTTTATACCTGGATTTCTTCCAAATGTTGCTCTACTGCCTTCCAGCTCGCTGAAACCATCCTATGGTCTCCTACTGGGACACCAACCTCCTCCATCTCTTCCACGCATGAATTTTCTAGAGTCCCAAGCTTCTTGGTTGGCTGATATCCTAATCTATAGCTTATATTCCCCAAAGACTGTGTGTTGTCATTGCAGCTCAGCTGTTTCCTTTGGTTTCTCATCATGAGAAAGCTGTCTTTCACCATAACCATTACCAGGTAATGCTTTGCTCCCTTTGGGCTTCTCATAGACTGGAAGTTGGTTTTGTGTCATGAATCATTATCTTTAAGGTTATCTCTCCAGAGGTCCTTCTCCTCTAGATCCACAGATGCCATTGTGAATCCTCGTACAAGAAAATACTCACTCTGTGCATCCGTTACTTCCTTTTTGAGACTTGGAGAGGGGTGCCTTCTTCTGCTATCATTTCCCTTCCGCCACTTAGAAAGCGTGGTCATTTCACACCTATATGGGATTTGATCATGTTCCTCAGTATATGTAGCTTACTTTGGAACTTTTCATGACACTAGGGGTAAGTGTCAAGCCTTGCTTGAGCACATATACAAGGAACAAAACGCACCTACTGGTGAATTTACTACTTCTAATTTTCTTCCGTTCTTGGTACAAGCAAGTAGTTGCTATGAGCAAAACATTTTCTCACTGAAGTTGGTAGCTAGTTTTTGTAGCTGGCCTTTATCCTGAGTCAGGCTAACATGACCAGCTTTCTCTTCCATGTTCTCCCTTTCATTAAGCACTTCTAATCCTGTATTGCACCACCTGCATAGCTCACGTTAAACTGCTGTGACCTCAAAGAAGTGCTTTCAAGGCAGGTGAAGTGTATCTTGACTCTGAGACAGCTACTCCAATGACAGCCTAGACCTGAAGCAATGCTGACATGGCAGTCAGAAGCAATAATTTTGCCCCAGTAAAGTGCAAGATGCTCAAAGTAGTTTTGCTCTGATCTTGGTAACCACAGCAGTGAAGGTGGGGCAGCAGAGAATGGTCATTTGAATACCTCAAGTCTCCGAAGGGTAGCTGATGCTACCGCCTCTCCACCCCCTCTATTACCCAGCCTGCCTATGGTGTACACACCTGTGCTGGAGCCACTCTGTCTAGGATAAACCCTGCTTTGGTTCAAACTCAACCTTCGAACCCTGAGGAAGGAATTAATTTGTTGCAAGGCACTAGGCCTTGTGTTTTGCACTGTGATCTTTATCCCCTTAAACCTCCAGGTGAGCACCCCAGCACAGCTCCTTTCTGCTTCCTGTTGTGTCCAGTCCCTCTCGAAACGCTCTTTTTGCAGTGGTCTTAACAGCCCAGGAAGAAGAGGGTATGTTCTCAACAGGAGACACCTGTCAGAGACCTGTTTCAGTATTAAGCCCTGGGAAAAAATAAGGCTTTTGAAAATGGTAAAGGAGTTTGAGCTCCCTCTCCTTGCACACCTCTGCAAGCCAAAGCACTTTGACATTTTCAGCTGTGAGACATGCTAAAGGCGGCTCTTTCCTCTCCTTGACCCAGCTTTAACCCTGCAGCCTCTCAGCACTGGTAGCACTTCTTGCAGGGTTGTCTCTTCCAGCTCTCCATTTAAACTGACCAAAGAGAAAGCAGCTCCCTCCAGAGAGGCTGCCTAAGGAACACAGCGTCCCCCTAAAACCCCAGGGAGCCACGAGGAAGCTAAAGCAGTGCATGCCCAAACCACACCTCTTCCCTCGCCTGCCTTTGTTCAGGCTGCGCCGACTGCAGGCTCTGAGGTGGTGGGCAGCTTGCCACTCTCCAGATGGACTTGCAGCCTCTATTTTTTTCTTCTTTTTATTTTTAATTTTTTTTTTATTTCCTTGCTGCAGGCTAAATCCTGATCCCAGGGATGTCGGTGGCAAAACTCTCATCTGTTTCTTGGGGACCTGGCTTTGGCCCTGTATAAAAGAGTCGGGGTAAAATGGCAAATGGGTTGTGGCAGCATATTTGTATTGAGGCAGATAGGTGATAACATTAATAATCTCCCGTAATTTTGGTTGCTGCAGCAGCTGAAATAACACTGAATCCCCTGAACATGGACTGAATTATCCATGCTCTTAAGATTGCACTGCAGCACCTAAATACATCTTTTCCCCTTGGAGTTTGTATGCAGCCCAACATGTTAAGGTCAAGATCTGCACTCCAGAGGGAAGCAGATGGTCTCCTGAGTGATGTGTTTTCACTCACTGAGCATGAATATGAAAAAGCCTTCTTATTTTCCAAGCATATGAAAGTCAGTAATGTAGAACAGTCTCAGGGAATCTTAATATGTGAATAAATGCGTGTTGCAAGAGTTTATTTTGGTCTTTGTGCTCACTATGGATTCCTGAGATTAAATGATACCCGAATACTATATATCATTGTTTTTATTAATTTGATTCAAATGTCAGAGCCATGCCAAAAGGCTCTTTCAATTTGTATAGATTTATAGTAATTCTGACCTTTGTAATGAACTAAATAAAAGCAACTCTGGAATCAGTAAATGTTCATTTTGCAGAAGTCTTCTATATATTACAAATACCAAATACATCAGGAATATTCTTAAGTGTTTATGGTGTAGCAGAGCCATATCTCTGAGTGAATGGGATGAAGGCAGTTGCTGGAAACTCTCTGTATAAAAAATCATGTTGAGTTTTAAAGCCTGATCCTGCTCTCTTGCTGCAGCATGCAGCCTTTAGCAAGAACCCTTAGGCGAAGGCACCAGCTAAAGACCGTTCCCATCCTCTACAACTCGCCAAGCACATCACACCATGTCCAACCATGTTGTGTACCCCTCTCTAGACTACCTTTGCTGTAAGGCAGTTTGAAGGTCTGTGTCCTTCATGGCCTTTTTCCCTCCATCCCCCTCCAATACAGGAAGTAACGAACCAATGGAACATCTCACCCCATCATCTGCTGTGTTGGGACTCTTGACACATCGTTCGGTCCTACCATGAGTAGAGTCACCTGGGTGGTTTTCCTGAGCCCAGGCTGCAGAGAAAGGCCAGTGGGTGCTTCCTCTTCTTGAAATAGTTGTATTTAAGAGGGTGGGGAGGAAAGTCAGAATGTTTTTAATAACCAACAAAACATTTGGAGTGCCAGCTTCAAGTCTTACTGAATCAGTGGTAAAAGACCCACTGATTTCAGGGAGATTTGATTTAGACTCTAAAATTGCTTGTATGTTTAGGAGGCGTACAAAGTAGAAAATCAGGGCAAAGGCTCTTAAGTATTTTTTCCCCCTAATCCTTCACCTGTACCAGCTGTTGGAAAACATCGTGCCAAACATCCTCTCTCATCATGCTCACTACAGAAATTTCCTGAGCTTGTCCAGCCAACCAAAACATTAATTTCTACTAAGACACACACAATCCCCCACCTTTCTCGCCAGCTCAAGTAACATTAAATGTTTTATTCAAACAGAAAAACAGAGAGATTCAGAGCTGAGGCTGCTGCTTCTCTGTAAGCGCTGTGTATTTTTAATATTTCTGGCTAAAGATGTGAGGTAAGGAAGAAGTGGAAGTGAGAACAGTGAATTCCATGTTGAAAGCATCATATGCAGGTTTTAACAGCATTTTTAAGTGCACCTGAAGAATTTGCTGTTGCATCCATTTTGTGCACAGAAAATTGCACAGTTGTGCAACTTCATTGTGTGCAACAAAGAAGTAACTGCAAATGCCTGTATAAAATGTCATCTCTCTGCTCATTTACCCACTTGCCTGCAAATTCTGCAAAAGGGCCGTGTGGGAGTTGGTGTTGAAAATATGCCCTTTCATGGTCTTTAGATGTTTCCTCAGTTTGTTCTTGTCTGCTTATTTCCCCACTACCCCCCAACAACTAAGCCATGTAACAAGGGTAAAAGAAACCCTCTGACAGTCTGAGGCACCCCCATAATCAACAGTTCATTGCTTCTTAAGAGCATTAAAGTCCAGGAATAGAAGCTACAAGAAACTTTATCTGCGAGCTGACGGACTGATGTACGGAGCAAACCACAATGGTAGGCATTTAAAACCCAGCTGGCTGTGCCACACTCGTGCTCTCGAGTGTGAGCAGAATGTATTGTACCTCCCTTGAAAAGTCTACAGCACAGTAGTTTCTTTATGAATTTTGATAATTGGGCTGCACACCATGCATTTTAAATCCTCTAAGACCCACCAATTGTTTGCATTTTTTTAAAATGTGGATTTATTTTTTAGTGAGACAAACATTTATAGTTGCCGGCATACACTAACAGTATTGGATGTTAAAACACTGTTTTGTTTTGAAATAGAAAAGAAATAATCCTTATAGAATCACAAATTTCTCTTTTGCTTGGTTTTTTTTTGAGGTTGTTTTTGCATCTGTACTCTAAGCCTGCTTTTAACTTCTTTTTACTCAAAGCTTTTTTGTTTCGTAAGAAAATAGGTCCCCAGAGACTTTATTTGTCCAGTATGTACAGTGTAAGAGAGGCCATAATGTATGGGGCTAGCAGAGAGATCTTGCCGGTCATCTTTTTTTTTTATTCTAGTTCTGACTCACTTGTTGATTTTGAGGAAACATTTTTGCCACATAAGGCTAACTTCACCCCATTCCTAATGAAATCAGCTTAGTCTGAGTTTATGGCAGCAGCTTGACCCACCAGACCAATGAATATTTCTCTCAGGCTTGCAATGTCCCTGTGCAGATCCACCCTGTATCACAGAGTGGGATCTGGGTGCTAAGAAGCCAGTATGTTGAAGGAGATGGTATGCTGTGAGAGGTTCTAAGAAAGGCTTGTGTTTTGGGTCCTTCTACTGCAGAATTCTCCTGCTCCGAGGTAATTGCTGAGAGGCAGTTTTGAGATTCAGAAACTGTGGTTTGAGTGTCCTCTGGGGAAGCAGGCTGGGATGCAGCCATCTGACCCCATCTATATGCTGGGGGACCATCCCTCTGCTGCCAGCTGGGTTCAGCCACATCTCAGATACCTTTCAAAAAAGCCTGTCAAAAACCTACAGTGGTGGACATGCCATAGTTCAGTTTGATCCTGTGTGACCCTCCTTATGCATTAGCAAAGTTTCTCCTGATCTCTATCCTGCCTTCCTTTCTTTAATCTGTGCCCATCTCTTGTCATCCTACGTGCCATGGCAGAAAGTCCTCTCTTCTCAAGCAACCCTATCATTTTAGTAATCTTCTTCTGCACTGTGTTTCTATGTCTTTAATAAGGCCTTTTGCTGTTCTTTTAACTTAATACAACTCAACTTTATGTTTCTTGGAGAACAGTGCCCCAGAGCGTACACAGATACTCCCAGTCACTTTGTAGAGCTGAAAATGTATAGTGTATCTCACAGGGTGTAATTCTACTTGTGCACTGCCAGTCTGGGGCTTCCCTCTTTTGCAACAACACAAGGTTTCTATTCAGTTTGTGATGCACTACAGCCTCTAGATGGTTTTCTGCAGAACTGCTCTCCAGGCAGCTGTCCTGCATCCTACAGTATATAGCCAGTTATTCCTGGTGAGATGCAGCATCTATAAGCTTGTCTCTAGAGTAGTCTGTTTTTCTGTTAGACCTTAAAAACACTAGTTTGCCAAGACAATTTTGAATTCTAATCCTGTCCTCCAAACTCCTGACAGTCCCTCCCTGCTGGCTGCCATCTGTATATCCTCCCTGTTCCATCGTCTGGAGCATGAACAAAAATATTGAACACAACTAAACCTGAGAGAGGCTGTGCCGCACCTAGCCCATATGTCCTTCCTTTGACTGGCAATACAATATTCTCCCAGTACAGCCTTCCTGCCCCACCACATCTTCCTCTGGAATACACCTTCCAAAGCTGACTTCAATGGCAGTTTTCCTCACCAGAGACAAAAGCCAGACTGAAGTGAAAAGTCATTATTCACCTCCTTTCCTTTTTCCATGTTTGTGTTTACTAGTATTAAATCATTATTTGCTATAATCAGTTCTGAGAGGAATAATCTGGTAGGTGCATAATTTGCTTAATCTGCTTAATTTTCCCCTTTAGAGGTAGACAGGACATTTGTCCTTTTCTTATTCTTTCACCTTACCCAAGACAATATCTTTCTGCAGAAGTGCAGAATTGCGAGTCACACTAAGAGTAATGCAAATACATTAATACAAAACTTCCAGACATATTTGAGATATTTAAATACATTTTTGGAGGACCTTTACCTATTTATTTTTTTATCTATTCTCTTGGGACCTACGTTTTTGGCGCCCCTTTTGTTTTCTGCTGTTACTCCTCCTCTCTGTTGTCCGATGGTCGTTTTGCCACGCTTTGCTCCCAGGGGCTGTTACCCCTTCCTTTCAGTTGACATCGTGTCTTCAGTGCTGGAGGCTGCTGTCACTTCTCTAAAAGTACTTCCAAACTAACCCTCCTGGTCTGGAAGTCCAACATAGCCCTGTGCTATGACAGCAGTTATACAATTTTCCCGTTTGATCACACCCTAAAATTCCTTCTCAGATTGATCTACTATGGTTCCAACTTTAGGGCAAATGGGAGCATTTCAGTCTATAACGCAATAGGATTTTCAGGGCCCTCTGCACCTCCCTGGCCCCAGGGGAGAGCAGAGGGGCAGGCAGCACTCCTCGTAACGATGGCAGCAAAAAGGAGCTGAGCACTGGGCTCTGTAACTCCTCATTTGCAGAAGGAAGCTGGAATTTTGAGCTTGTTAAATTGCCCTGTCATTATAAAGGCACTGCAGCAGCTCGGATCTAAAAATCTACCCAGGCAGATTAGGAGTGTGTCAGATGCTGAACCCCTCAAAAGTGCTAATACCTTGCTGCCCTTTTATGTGGTTTAAGTCATGCATTTGTTTTGGAGCCAACAGACAGTTCCAGGAAAGACGACAAAGCAACCTTTGCCAGTCCTGCCTTTGTAAACCTTCATCGCACAGTGGGAAGCAGGAGAATTTACTTTAACTAAAGCCAAGTCAGTGGTTTAATCTTTGTAAATATGTCTTAAGTGCTCTGCCTCTTATCTTTATGCCATGGCTTTTGTACCAAAAAGAATGGGTAAAAAGCTGTTCAGCCAGATATATCACAGTTCTGACATGAAAACTGGTCATTAATCACTTTTCTGTGGAGCTGTGTGTGTGAGTGAGAATGTGTGTGTGTGTTTGTGCTCCTGTGTTGTTGAACCGGCTACTGGTGACCTACAGCACAAACACGGGTTGCTCCTGGAAGTGCCAGCACACTTTAGAAAAAAAAAAAAGAAAGGAAAAAGTATTAAATGGTTAATAGGGGGAAAAATCCTTATACAACAAAACCTTAATTCTTCTGGATTGTTTGGAAGAGTCTTCCTAGGAGGGAAATGTCTTGCAGATACTGACGGTGTTGCAAGCTGAACTGAAGACTAGGGATTGATCTAGGACTCTGTATGTGTTCATGTGCATGTGTCCGTGTGTGTGTGTGTGTGCATCAGATAAATTTTTTAAAGTGTTGAAATCATCATGCAAGTTTTGTTTGCTACCTTTTTCAGCCCTTGTGGAATAGGTTAGCACTGTGGGTGCTGGTAATGCACTAAAAGCAGGTGAAAGAAATGGTAGTTTGAAGGCTCAGCTTTTCATCTAAGACTTTGGGAAAAGTATTTCCTCCCTATTACATGCCGATATATGTTTGTGTTTAATTTTGACAGAGCAGGATAGCTTCTTATATTATACCTCACTCCTCATCACAGCACAAAGCATGCAACATAGAATATAAGGAAATTTGAAGCACAAAACAATACCAGTTTTTGCGTGTAGCACTGAGCAACTGGACTTCTAAAATGAAACTGAGGATAATGATATGTGAAGTTGGTGGAGCAGAAAAACCTAACAGTGAATCCCTGAGACACAAAAGGAGCTCCAGGACCAGCTCTTCCTACATTTGCATGAGGCCGTTGCATTTACCTCATCTCCCTGTGCCATGCAGATGCAGGTACCCAGGGGATGTTTTGGTAGGTGCTGTGCTTACAAACCTTTTATTCAGGTGCATCTTCCTTCTTAATCCTTTTTGTTATGTTGATAACAATAAAGGGCAAAATGGGTGCATTGTGCATTAAAATCACATTTTATCCAGAAGCTTTGTGGTGTACCTGCAGCCAGAACATTTGGTTTTGACATCAGAGGGCATCCCTTTGTACAAATGAGAAGCCTGTGCATCTGCTGAATCCCTGCTGAAGTAGGGTACCAACATGATGGTGACATGTCATGGGCTGCTAAAGGTGCTATTTCTGTTAAAGTCTGTAAAACATTATGGGACTTTGGCTCCTAAGGGGCCAGCAGGAGGTTTCCTCAGAATGTAGTCAGCTAGGAAAACAAGCAAAGGATATTTATATAGATATAAATTTATTTCTGAATTAAACTAAAACTTCCCTCTATTCTACATCAAGAGAGACCTGGGGAGGCTCCTCGGTGGCCTTGCTTGCAAGGCAAAGCACTAATCGAAAATCAAGAGTGTGAAGCCAACTGTGTGGATGGGCACCATGCTGCTTGAACCTCTCAGAGGTGCAGACTTGGGATAGAGGGAAGGTGCTTTGGGGGTACCAAGGGGTTATGTGCCTGCTCAGCAAGGCCCACCAGGCAAACAAGGCACTGGGCTGACGTAGCTCCCCTCTTCCCAGATCCACCAGGTTTGGGTCTTGTTTGTTTGGGTATCTGCACAGTGTGGTGATGTGTGCTTCACAGATGTGCTCTGTGCTGCATCTCGATGATCTGAGACAGGTTTGATGATCTGCACAAGTTTGACACTGGGAGAAGATTTGACAAACCACTAGAGAGAATCACAGGCTGAATTCTTAACTTTTTTTGTTGTTTGTTTGTTTGTTTTTTAACTTTTAGGTATCCTGATTTTCTGAAGTAGTCCAATTTTCTGTACTAAGCCAACCTGTAAGAAAAGCTACCATTGCAAATGTTATAGACAACAATTTCAGTGTGACATACTGGAACAGGTTGCCCAGGAAAGCTGTGGATGCCCCCTCCCTGGAAGTGTTCAAGACTAGGTTGGACAGGGCTTTGGGCAACCTGGTCTGGTGGGAGGTGACCCTGCCCATGGCATTGGGGTTGGACTGGGTGAGCTTTAACGTCGCTTCCAACCTAAACCATTCTATGATTCTATGATCCAACTGTGAAATCTCCTACATTAGGTCTTGTCTTTACTACAGCAGAGAGACTGATTATAAAATGAACAATTAGCAATGGCTTGGGTATAACTGATGACAGTGGGATTATATCTATTGTTATCTCCAAACAGAATGAAGTCCAAGCCAATAAAGTATATTCATTGTGCCTTAAAGGAAAAAATTCATCTTAGCTGAAAACAATGATGTGAGAAATTCAACTGGGAGAAAGATTTTATTAACAGGAAAATCTGAATGATGATTGAGACTCATTGGATAATACTTTAAGCAGATGCCCAAAAAGCCACTCCCAAGAAAGAAATCTGCAGTCATTAAATGGCCTGCCTCAGAAGGGAAGTAAAACTTCTTGTGCATATGTGTACTCGGACCCCAAGAGAAAATGCAAAAAGCGCTTAATGATAATATGTATAAATTAGAAGGCAGGATTTGGGGAAAATTGGTAAAAGGAGGAACAGGTCACAAGCAGAACCATGGCAAGCAGTGCTGAGGAAAGCTGCCCATTGAGGAGTATTTTGTTGTATGTTTGGGATTTTATTTAACTATTTCCAGAACATAAAGGATATTAACAATCACATGAGTCCATTACAAGTTGGAAATAGTAAAACTGCCAATATGAAAAAAATAAAAAAGAGGCTTATTCTGTAATATTTCTGTCCTGTATCCAAGGAGGAATAAAACGTAATCAATTATTCCTGTCAACCAACAGTGATCACACAATTTTAGTTCTTGCTGTAACTAAAGAGAAGGTTAAACAGCAGATAATAAAGTCAGGCAAAGATCTGAGTAACTCATATCCAGCAGTCTGAAAAAAAAAAGAAGCCAGCCAAAGAAAATAAATCGTAGCACAGTGGGGAAGTTCCAGATGCCTGGGAGAAAGCTAGCACGATAAATGGCACGACTCGGATAATTTGTAGACCTGTCCGCCTGATGCTGATCCTGAGGATCTGAGTTGGTACCCATAACAGGACTGATGCAGAATCTTCAGATCACGTGCCAGATGCACTGAAGATGGTCAAACCTCTGGTCTCAAAGTAGACTTGCACAAGGGATATGTTTATCATCTAAAGATGTTTCTGATATATATGTGTGATTCTGTGCAGAGTGAGAGAGAGAGCTGAGGAAGAAAGGAAGCAGGTGAGAGTTAGAGACCTTACACCACTGTTGATGTCCCTAAGACTATTCACAAAGCACAAAAATATGCTGGACTGGAAAATGTACCTGATAGAAAGAGGTCTAAAGGGACCATCAAAGGTGAAGACGGCTTGATTACAACTTATAGTCATATATATGTTAACAACTAACTGCAGAGACTGTTTCAGTCTGGCAGACAGAGACACAAAACAAGATCCAGTGGCTGGGTTTGGAAATAAATTTTTAATTGAAAGTAATTGACTGTAAGAAAGCACTTCATTCTTGGAACAACTCACAATGGATAAAACCATGTTTATACTGGAAGTTTTTCCAGAAAGATCTGTTTTATTTCAACCATTGTCTTTGGATCTGTAGCAGGAACTGATCTCAGTAAGTTTTGTGGCCCATGGAAAAAGGACATTGACTTGAAGGATTGTGGTGAGTCCTGTCCTTAAAATCTATGACCTGTAGAGAAATAAAAGTAGTGCTGCACACTGAGGGACTCGCTCTACCTCAGGTGCCTGCCAGAGGAGGCCCCATTCCTGGTGAAATAAGTGATTCCTGAACTGAGGTGACATTTCATTCAAGAGAGTGAAAGTCATTTAGGGGTAGTGTAACAGCTTGGCGGTTCAAAAAACCACAGTGCGGTAATCTAATGATAAAATCAGTAAACAGCACAGTGGGAGAAGGGCGGTTATTCACTGTCTTCATTATCTTTTTAGCACATCACATTTAAATAATTCCTTGGGTTGGAAGTGATACTTTTTATTACATAGATTAAATTCAGACATTTGGGAGAATGGGGTGGGGGAGGAAATATTAGGGTGTTTTTGCTTTGTTCCTTTTAGAGTCATTGTATCTGGCTACAAAAATACCACTGAGCAAGTTCAGTATCACCAATTTCCAACAGCACTATTTCAAACCTTTTCTGCCCAAGTCTAAAAAAAAAAACAAAAAAAGCTTTAAAAAGCAAGAAGCACTATGGTCTGTTAAAGACAGTTAAGAGAAAGGCCCTCAGAGCTGCTGTCTTCAATGTCTCCTTGCTAAACCAGCTCAAACTTGAAATAAACCAGCAGTGGGGGACATCTGCGGACTGTCAAAGATGGTGCAAAGGTTGGTGAAAAGCCTTGTGGCCACTGTGATTCATAGATACCAGCCAAATACAAACAAAAGCTTTTTCTTTTGTGACACATGTAGTATTGTGGCTGGAGTCACACAGAGCCCTATTGTTGGATTATTTTATCTTATTCTTTTTGTAGATTCAAGTGGAGCAATAGGCTCAGAGATGTTGGGGTATGTGGATGAGGGAGGTGCCTTTCTCATCTCGGGCTTTCTCTCTCCAAAGCCTCTTATCATACTCACCAGCCGGTCCGTCTTGATATTTGATTATGAGCACACACTGACATATGCACCTACACAATACACACACTCTGGTCTTTCCTGTTACATGTCCCTCTGACCCTGCACCCCTCCAGCTGCTGCAGTCAGACCTTACACACCCATGGGTGCTGAATTAGGGTCCCTTTCCCAGGAGGAGAGTTAGGAATGGTGTTTAATCAGGAGACAGGACAGACTGTGCTGATCAGGTGCAGGGCATGGCCAGACAAGTATACTGACCAGCTGCGTGTTTGCTCATCACTGGCCTTTTTCAGCCCCTTATCTCTCTATTTACACATGCTTGTTCCTCTCCAGAACCCCTGGTTTCTCCCTTTCCCCACCCTTGGTTCTT
>NW_010170366.1:17936-24882 GCF_000695765.1 Mesitornis unicolor | reverse complement strand
CCTAAACGTCCCATACTAAGTCTCATGCAATCCCAAAATGTCCTTCCTCAGCATCCCATTCCCCCAGAGACAATAACATCTCTCAGCCTGTTAGGTGCTCCAGAAACCCTCTCCTGTTGACTCATCTTTGTGGGTTTCACCGCTTGTCTGTGAGGCTGATGCTCTTCTGTAACAGCCCTGTGAGGAGCTGGGTCAGGATGCTCTGTTTTCTCTGATCAGATTATCGGGGTCCCTTAGCTGTCATTTGCATTATGTGCTCCATCATGGTTGTGGAGATAAGCCTTTAATCACAGAAACTAATAATATGAATCCAAGCATCACATCTGGCTACCTCAGTGGCTAGTGGTGGAGCTTCAGTGCCCAGGCACAGGTAGAAAGAGAGCTGAACTTTTGAAGCACCACTGGAGAAATTTCAGTTAGAAAAAGTCACTATAACACATAGACCACTATTAGTCATCTCTGTGTCGGTACCTTCTCACAAAGAGTAATGTGCAATTTGCTGCAATTTTACCTCTCCGAAAATTTTACATTATGTCAAGATTCCTGATGCATGGGAAGTCCTTTAGTTGTTATACACCAGCAAATGTCAGGACAGACAGTGACACGTTTCGTGTCATGTGCCATAGAAAGTGTACTCCCAAATCTGCCTGCAGAGTGCCATTCCCATTAATGTCAGCAGGGCTCATTCGCTGCCTCTCCTGAAGTTTCTCTTTATTTCATAAATTAACAGGAGAGGTTTTAGAGAGAAAGGGAGAATGTTAATTTTCTTCTCATTAACCCTGGATGGATACCTCCAATATATTTCCTAAGTGTGCCGACTCATCTAAGACATTTAATTTGTTTCACCCAAGTGCACCCTCTGCAGATACTTTAGTGAGGGAGTTTGCTGGCAGAGTATCTCACAGAGACAATAGGAGTTAAGCAAAAAGCAGTCAATATTACCTTTTCAGACAACAGGCAAGTGTAGCTAAAACATAGAGATTATCAAAACTAAGTCATTTTGAAAATCTGTTCATCAAAAATTAGGTAATATCTGGCAGAGGCAGCAATGAGATCTCCAGCCATGCTGAGGTCAAAGAGGACTTTAAGGCCTTTTGTTGAAAGCTTGAGTGCCATGTCTGGCTCAGGAAGCTGATTTAGCATCCATTTCCCTGCAGCAAAACTGTGTGTCCTGACTGAAAAGGGGAAAAGAAGATATGATCCTGATAGGCTTTTCATCTCCTGTTCATAGAATGGTTTGAGTTGGAAGGGACCTTAAAGATCATCTAGTTCCAGCTTCTCTGCCATGAGCAGGGACCCCTCCCACTAGACCAGGTTGCTCAAAACCCCATCCAACCTGGCCTTGAACACTTCCAGGGAGGAGTCATCCACAGCTTCTCTGGGCAACTCGTGCCAGTGCCTCACTACCCTAATTTCTCCCTAATATCTCATCTAAATCTGTCCTGTTTCAGTTTGAAATCATTACTCGTTGTCTTATCACTCCATAAAAAGCCCCTGTAAAAGGTCCCTCTCCAGCTTTCTTGTAGGCCCCCTTCAGCTACTGGAAGGCTACTATTTGATGTACACAGAGCCCTGTAAACACTGCCAACTTGCCACCATCCCCAGTAGTCCCTTGTTACCACAACTGGTGATGAAGGATGATGACATGACAGCATTACCTGCAGCAATGGGCTTCTCCCTCAGCACTGGCTCCTGTCATTCTGGGGCAGGCTGGGCCCTAGCACTTCTGTCGATCTAGCTGAGACTAATCCAAGCTTGGCTTTTTTTGTCCTTGATAAACTATCAGAAATACTCTTAGGCTTCAGCACTAAAACCTCTGTGGGGAAAGACCAGAGTCCTGGCTTTAACTCAGTCTGACCAGATCAAGCATCCCAAAACTGTGTGGATCCTTCCCCAAGGTGCTTCATGTGCCAGTCTTTGATACAGCCGCTCCCATCATAAACAACCATTATCAAAGGAGGTCATATTGGACTATTCTGATCTTACCTGTTTGGCTCCCTTAACAGCTGTTTTCTCAAAAAGAACAGAGGGGCTAAAACAGAGCAAGAAAGATTTCACAAGGCTTATTAATCAGAGTAACTTCTGTCCTCAGCTTCTTCACATAAGTCTATATGCTCCTTCTCTGTTGCTTTTATTTGCTGTATCTCAGGGGTTTTAGGTGGCTTAGGCAGTCTCTGGTGTTTCCTTAGCATCCAAAATTTCTGCAGCAAATAATTTGCCATGAGGAAAAGGAAGCTGATGTTCTTAGCTGAAGTAGAAGTATCTAACAAATCAACCAAGTGATCTCTGCAAGCCTACATCAAAAGACGGATAATCTACAAGTCACTATGGTTTTGTTTAAACTCCTAATTTTTCAGGCCTGAATCTAGTGTTTACAATTAGCTTAGTTTTTCTCATTTCTTAGCTCCTTTCTCTCCACCTCTTTCCCACTTAGGTCACAGAAGGAGTTGTTGAGATGGTCTGAGTCTAAGCACAAGCCATCACCCAGAAGAAATCCCAGTTTGCTCTTTCTAGATGTTAGTAGTAGTTATTAAATTTTACCTTTCCTGCAGTGATTTTGAAGGGCTGACAGATGGTTTTGGAGTACCGTATTTACAGATCTTCCAAGGGTGGAGTACTTGTGTTATTTCCCTAATGTGCTTGGCCTCTCCTGTGGCAACTTTAGTGCTTCTAATCTGTGGATGAAATGGAGCCCAAAAGCATGCATAATTTTTTACCAGATAGTTCCACAATACATTAGGAGCTGGACTTTCCCTTTGCTACATGCCAGTTAAGAACTACACTCTCATCATCTTTTCCACCTATTTCCCCTTCTGATGTACCCAGCATGTTGGAATCCTTCATAAAAACATGTCATTTATACTTATGCAATGTAAGAATTTGCTATTGCAGATGACTTGCTTAGAGTTTACTGGCACCAGCAAGTGCAAAGCAACAGTGGTAGATGAAAGCTCATTTCTCGAGCCAGCTTGGAGCTGAGGGTCTTTGTATTTGCTGCTTCTTAACTGTGAAAATTGTATGGAAGGTTCTGCAGGTATCAGCATTTTGCTATAATCATTTCCATATAGCCAAATAGAGAAATTCAAGATCTTGGTTTCTGCACTTGAATTTGCAGGTTTTTAGAGCAAACTGAAAGACCTCTGAACAATATCCTCCTACATTTACATCTCAAAGTGTAAAGCTCTTGAGGGTGGTGAGTCATAAAGCATTTCTTCCTTCCTCAGAGATCCAAGCTCCCAAATGGAAACAAGGTCTGCAATTCCAGTGAGGAAGCTGGTGTGAGGGGAGGGGGTGAGGTGTCAGGGCCCACACCACATTACACGATGATGGATTGATGGGACCACATCAATGGGCCTTGAGAGCCGTGTGGCTCTCAGGGTAAGAGGAGATGGCAGGAACAGAGGAACGCCATTAGTTAACCCACCCATGAGGCAAGAGAGAGCTCAAAACCAACCAGCAACAGCCTGGAGGTGTCTAGAGGCTCACAGCTGAAGCCAACAGGTGAACTTGGCTTCCTGAACAGAAATCTCCAACCACTGGAAAGTCACCAAAGCCCCCACCTGCTCCCCTACCTAAATCAAAGTCACAAGGTGTCATGCCACAACACAAACAGAAATAAAGTCTGGCTCATCCTGCAAGTTACATATTTAAAAAGTGAGGCAGGCCTTGCTAATGCCATGTAGTTCCCTTTGTAGCTCCTGGGTTTTTTATTTTCCAAGTCTGGAAGAAATTACCCAAATCTAGGTGTATTATAAGCTGGAGCCAGAGCACCTGCCTCTGCCTTTTTTGTCACAAGCCCCACAATAACTCCAGTGGTAAAAATTAGTCAAAGGAATAAGAAGGAGCAGTTAGAATTTCCTCCACAAATGCTAAAAGCCACACCATAGGATGTGTATGAATCATCACATCTACTCTTATACAAGCTAGGCTAAAAATGTAGGAGTCACGCAAGTTAGGATAAGTTGTCATGCTCTGGGATGTAATATACCTCCTAAAGTTAAGCTGAAACTGTGCACAGTGGTACTTTGTGTGGGGTTCACACCTTTCTTCAAAGCATCTGTGCCAACAACCACCAGAGTCAGAAAACCAGACAGCATTTGACTAACCTGCAATGGCAATTCCTGTCTCTCTAAGGGTGACATTCTGCTCCCCTTTCACTTTTTCTTTCACAAGGCTGTCAAGTTATACCCATGTCCTTGCTATCAGAATGCATCAAGAATGCCACTCAAAGGCAAGAGATTTGTGTCCAGTGTTAGGTTTGCCATGTAATTAATTTGTCCTTTTAATGCTCATTTAATCACTGTGATTTCTCTGGTGCTGCAATATTTATATGATTAAATTATGATGTCTTATTTCCACAGATTATATGAGTATCTTTGTGTTTAATGCACTCACACTTCTGAAAGTTACTGCTCCTTTCGTTTTGCCTTCTGCGACAATATTCAGAAGACCGTATTCTTAAAAGTAGCAATTAGCACATTGCAGTGGTACAAGGGTCACCTAATTCCTATGGTGATGAGATCCCAAAGGCAAAGCAAGTTTTAATAAACTGAGCAATGCCAGGGAACATTTCTGGGCACTGAGATGCAATAATCTCTATTGCTAATGAATGTGTCATAGTCCTTCCAGGCACATTTTCAGCTGCACCCAACCATCAATATCTCAAACAGTCCTCATTTTGGGAGTTAGCATGGGACACTGACCATTCTCCCCAGGCAGTTTGGTTGTGGTTACCCTCCTCTGGAGAGCTGCACAGTGTAGGTGCAGTGCAGCCCATGTGCCCAGTGTCCTCATTTCTATAGAACAGTGATGGACACAGTTAATTTACCAGTGTTGACAGCCGAACTTCTATCTCATGCTCACATCTTATCATCATTCCCTGTGCTCCTGTATTTCTCATTCTTATCAGCCCTCTCCTCTGCTTTATTGCATTAACAGAGCGTGCTGCCAATGAGGTGGGCAAGGATAGCTGTCATTCTTTATGTGCCCCCATAGGCAAGGTGTTAAGGGCTGCCCGACTGACAGGAGGTCCTGGGTGTTGCATTTTCTCATGTTTAGGCCCTCACTCTGCTCAGTCAGGCCCTACTTCTGTTGGGGAAAGAGGGAGATCTTCAATAGCCAGCAAGCCAAGAGGTGCGTAAGAGATACAATGGGAAAAGCCCTGGAGAAGAACAGGGTAAATCCCTTTGACAGAGCTGGAGATGGGTGCCTATGGATGCTCCCTCCAGTGCAAATTGATGCTGTCTGTCATTTTCTGGGATTACCTCCTTAAACCAACCCTTTCTTAGGATGCATTCAGTGCAGAGGCGACTTTCCAGGTAGGCTAGTAAATGCTTTGGGGGTTCAGGAGGAGCAGGGGTATTAGGAAACATATATGAGTTTACACCCTTGCAGTGGAAGTAGATTGCCCTTATTTGCCTAGATGATTTGGTGATGAAGCCACATGTCAGCCACTGCTGAGATTTACACTTAGGTTTCCTCTAAGTCTTGTTGGCCCTGCACACCTCACCATAGCTCCCCTGAAGTATGAGGACCAGACCAAGGACAGGATACCTCCAAATTCATCAAAGTGGGGCCTAAATGAGCCCCACACAAAGTGGAGGCACCGCGGTATTCCCGCACAGCAGCCCTTCTCTCCCCAGAGCTCCATGTGTTGTCCAGTGTTGTGTGATGTGCAGTGCTATAAGCTCCCTCCATCTGAGCCCAGCCATATGGATGCCTCCTTCTCTTTACATGCACCTGCAGGTTTCCTGCTGCATATGCTCAGCCTTTCACAGCTGGAAGCAGTAAGAGGTAGTTTGATCTACTTATTATATGCTGGAAGGACTGAAGTTTGCAAATTTTTAGCACTCTGCAGGCTCACAATAATCTTTACTGGCTGGTTTGCTTGCTTGATGGTTGCAGTTTTAATCCTCCTGCAAGAAGCTGCATGCGTTTCCTGCAGGAGAAGGCTCTTGTCACCTTACCACTTCACTGTCATGTATCTCAGTCCACCACTCACTAGTCTGTGGAGAAAAACCCCGTCTTCAGCGTTGCTTCTGTCCATCAAGTGGAAGTGTTGAGCTGGCTTTTTGCCGTGCTTGGCGAGTGTGGGCCGATACAAACTGTCTGAGGATTTTTATAGCGCCTCTCACCAGAGTATCAAAGCACTGAGATGCCATTAGTCATGTTCGCCTCCCCATTGATCTTATCACCAAAGGTCAAGCCTACTTAGAGACCATCGGTCTTCCATGTGGTATTGCTTAGAGGGTTTGTTTCGTTAGGCTGGTCTGCAGCCAGCGCTGGGATATTCTCTAACGCTGGGGTCAGATTCCAGGCTTTAATTAACACTGATGGTAAACACGCCGTTCATAAGAGCTTTTTGCAAGATGACTCTAGCACTGTTCACAGACATGTTTTCTTATATTAATTTGTTTCATGGAGTGAACTTTTCCAGTGTTTAAAGAGGTCTATGGACACTCCAGCTCTTGAAATTGAGGTCAAAAAATCCTGCGAAAGGTGGAGCTCATGTAGAAAACATCAGAGAAACTGAATTATAAGAGGCCTGTGATGCTTAGAAATAGCTGGCTGTGCCATTTTGAATTGACTGACAGTTTTGCCCATAATCTATATAGTAGTTACACTAGACCTTTTAAATTTCAATATATTTTTATGCTTTGGCACTCTCCAGACACACTGAAATAAATCTTGTGGGTTTTTGCATGTTGCAGCAACTGAGTGTGTGCTACTGTGGTCAGTTTTAATAGGTATTAATACAGTGAGTAGCAAGCAAATTATAACTGTTTCACATTAGACATAATTTTACAGCAGACAATTTTATAAGGAGAATGGAATGAATCAAACACAATGATTTGTATTAAAGTATCTTTTACATTCCCTGTGTTCCAGTGAAACTGATGACAAGCCTAGAGAAGCATGCTAGGACAAACAGACCAGAAAATTAAAT
>NW_010170366.1:0-17905 GCF_000695765.1 Mesitornis unicolor | reverse complement strand
CTTTCGTATGCCCCAGCAGGAATCATTTGCATTTTTTTTTTAATTTCTCACCCTTTCTTTTCATTTTCCTTTTTGGAGAGAGGATTATAATGTAATTTTACATTACTAAATCTAATCAAAAATACTTTTTTTTTTCAGTTTCATAGAACTGTGATCTGTTTTCATTTTTTTGGGATAGGCTCTAATGTGGTATGTGTGATAGATGACATTTACTTAGCATGTGAACAAAGCCAAATGGTTAAAGCCAAGGTTGCAATCTCAGGACTCTGGATCTTTTGGGAATGTTTATTCTCTCAGTTAAGCTTATACATATATTTGCCAGATGTCCAAGATCAGACTGCATTTTTGACATACAATCCATGCTAAAAGATGTTGTCCTCAAGCTCGAGATCCCCCTGAAAGCAGAGAACGTAAATACACAGGACATCTCTGGGCTGATGCACAGAGGCTTGAGCTCGGTGTACCCCATGAGTCATGAGGTACCGGCAAAGGCTCTGAAGGGCTTCATGGGTGCTGGCAGCTGTGGAGCATCTGAGGTCCAGTCTTCCTTAGTATAAAGTCAAACTCTTTCAGCCTAATTTTAGGTGCCCATAGATTTAATGTCTTGTCTGAGTCACTCACCTAGCTATAATCAATCCAGAGAGTGATACACCTGTAAGGGCATCATTCATCCCAAACTTCTGTAGGTATTCAAGACCAGTGGGAAAACTGGTGTCTGTCTGTCCATCAGGTACAAGGAGATCCCAAACAATGGACTTGGCTGGGTGTCTAATATTTAGATAGCTGCACTCTAGGCCCAAGCTTGCTGACAAGCACCAGCGCAGAGAGAGACATCTACATGGGAAGCATGGAGTGACAGACGTCACCATGGTTTAGGTTCTGTTTTCAAGCTCTTTACCTTGGAGCAGACACAGCCGCTTCGTGTCTTTGAGCCAGCCATAAATCAGAACAATTACTGCCTTCTCCAACAGACCTTTACCACTTGTAAAATAATGACTATCAAAATATTTGTGATGGTTGTTACACAAGGCTGATGGTTGGTCATTAGTCAGTATATGCGAAGGGCTGTGTGATTCACAGATCAAAGATTTGCAGCCTGTCTCTTTGGCTTAGGGATTTCCATTGCACTCATCACTTGCTCTGAAGTCCTGACCCTATAAACACTTCTGTATGTCCTTAACTTTTTCATGTGAGGAGTTTCGTTGATGAGCTAAGCCCTGATATCTCTCACTGCACAGTTACTTATTCCTGCTCATTTTATTTATAAACCAGAACTCTTTCTCAGAAGTTCAAAAGCTTGAGACACTGTATACACTTGCATGAGAAAACTCAGGTATGTTTCTATTTGAAGTGTCCTTATTTCTTAGTAAGAGAAATAAAAAATATTTTGCTTTCAAAAAATAGAAGCTTTTTCAATACATGAGAAAAAGAAAAAAAAAATCTATTAGATCTTTCTTTGTTCCCCCTTTCCTTTTTATTAATATACACTAATGCTTGATTTTTGTACTACTGGTACTGGTGATATCTAGAGCTAAGTGGTGGGAAAGACAGGTCACATTTCTTCTTTAAAGTTTCTTAAAAAAAGACAGGTCACATTTCTTCTTTATAGATTCTTGTTTATTTTTTTCAGATAAGCTGATATATTGTTCTGCATACCAATGTTTGAGATACTAAAACCCAGCAAAAAGAAGACTTATTGACCAAAATGTTTTTTCTCTTTTAGAAAACTTGTTTTCTCATTAGTGTCACAATGTGGTCAACTTTTGAGATTTTATCAGATATATGACGATGCAACTTAATTTTTTAATGAAGCCTCAGTTTATAGAGTCATGTCATTACAGGGAGATCAAGGTTTACATTTGAGGAGAAAACATTGTGGGTGGACACAGGACCTGGAAACTACACTCTGACATTAGACTTTAGATAAAAGCAGCCTGAACTGTGCTTACAAAGAAATTAGCTTTTTTTTTTTCCCGCTAGTCTCATTTGGGCAAAGGAGGCTTATAATTTTTAAGTTCTTGAGGCTGTCAAAACTCAAGCTAGTGTCAGGCTACTGTTGTTAGCTTCTTCATTAGTCTTGTATTAGCCTAGATCTGGGGACTGCTTACCAGAATTTATACTTTCAGCTTGTGGTAGGAATTAAAGTACTTCTATTTGGCATATCATCTCATTAGGAGTCAAAATAGAAACAGCTCCCCAAGGAGGAACAGGGAGACAGAGCATGCTGCGGCCTCACGAGCCTTTCACTGCAAACACCCTGGGGGACCCACCACCCTCCCATGCATCTGGATGTGGAGGAGACAAGGTGTGTCCATGCTTTGCAGTCAGCCAGCTTTCCCTCTTCTTCTCTCCACCACATGTATGCAAATCAACTGCTCACTGTGGTTTCTGTACATGAGTGTGGCCACAGAGTGGTCATGCAGTTCTGCTGGTCCATGACACTATTTTGTGCTCAAAAACAGTTGTTGCATTTGTATTAGCATTTTATTCTAGATTTTTAGGGGGCACAAACCCCCTATTTCTTTACAATGAAATAGAAAGCTCAGATCTTTAACTGCAGGCTAGGACCCCTCAGGGACAATGATGGGGTAGAAAGGAAACCACAGGTTTTTGAGAGGATGAAACTTGGATGCAGGAAGGCATCCTGGTCTCAGCCATGCCAGAGTGCTCTTCCTAAGCAACAAATTTTCTTCTGCACATTGCATTCGTTGTACAGTTATAATAACTTTTTAAACGTATCTGCTCCATGCAGAATTGGGGACTGTCATGTCTGCATAGCATTACTAATAAGTGAAGACCCATACAAATAAATGACAGGTAGTGCTACTTCGGGACTGTCTTTGCAAGCCAGGTGAATACAACCTGGCCTCAAGGCTTTTCCCTGTGACATCTTCTAAGAGCCCCTCCTTTTCCATAAAGCAGGAAAATTTTCTGTTCCATTGATCCTTTTATCATTTTCCTTTTTTTCAGACAGTCTTGGCTTAGTTTGGTCAGTCCATGATCTAACTTTAAGTCTTCAGACAGGCCCTGACTGTCTCCAGTACTGAAAAAATACTGTGCATCACTAGTGTACTGCTTACAATATGACTTGTTTTACAGGTACCTCAAACCATAGCTGACAGTTAATAATAGCTAACAGTTATATATAGAATTTGCATGACTGGTGAAGAACAGATGCCCTATGTGCACCATATTTATGTCCTAGGAGTGCTCACCAGAGTCAATTGTACAAAAAGCAGGAACCAGTGTATCAAAGTCAGTACCACCCTGCCGATGCCTTCTGGTGTCACCAGTGAGAGCAGCAGCAGCACTCCTGTCAAAGACTAGCTGAAAGGCCAAGCAGAAGTATCACAGAAGTCACCTGGAGTTGCTTTCCCCACCTCTTTGCAGCATTCGGGAAAGAGACAGTTCACCTTTGGCTAGACCCTCCCTGCTTCTGACATGGTAATGTCTATGGATCTGCTTATTTTTAGACTAGGCAGATGCTGAGGAGAAATCTGCAATGAATTCACACTCTTCATCTGAGTTTTCCATTTGGTGTTTATGCAGAGAGTGAGACTCTCACAGCTGGAAAGATGTCACTACGTTTTCTGTGTATTTAGCACATCTGTCAAAAGGTGTGAAGATCTGCTATCTAGTCAAGACACTTCTTGTGGCTTCCATTCATTTGGCACAGTAGTTAGGAAGATCACCACAGGTTTCC
Source organism: Mesitornis unicolor (assembly GCF_000695765.1). NCBI lineage: Eukaryota > Metazoa > Chordata > Aves > Mesitornithiformes > Mesitornithidae > Mesitornis > Mesitornis unicolor. The sequence continues at coordinate 14,202 of NW_010170366.1, read as the reverse complement.
CCTTTTCTTTAATAAGTGTTATTGAATAGGAGGCATTGAAATGCTGGCTGAGTTCCTGGCTAGAGTAGATGTAGAAGAGCAACACGGACCTATCTGCATATATGAGATGCAACATAGACCTATCTGCATATATGAAATCTGCATAAAAATATCAAGTTGTTCCAACTATTCTGGAAAACAAAACAAATATACAATGTGTAATGCTATTCACAGTCACAACCTTAGAGCTGTGTGCCATAAAGATGACAGCAGTGAATATCATGGTAAAATTTAAAAACTTGGAAAGAATAATCAACCGTGCTTACATAACAATTACATGACAACTCCCTAAAAATACTTGATATCGTGGCTGTATCCCTCCCTAGAGGTGTAGTCATGTTCCAGAGCCCCAGGGCTGATATGTCCCTCATTCCCACCGGAGTAGCTGATGAAATAATGAAGCTTTGTAATACCAAGTGACAGTCTGTAGAAGGCTGGCTGAATTTGACCATCAGGTCTACCACTATGAAACAAGGTCAGAGCTGGTCTTTCCAAGACACCTGTGCTTCAGTGCCTTGGTATGCACATAAGAAGAAAATAGTTAGAGCTGGTTTAAAAGGTGATCACTCTTGGCAGTTGTTCAGGACCCCAGGTCAGGAAGGCCCTGCTTGGTCCAGCTTAGAAGAGAGGCAACCTGCAGGCAGCTGGAAAGAGGGAGCAGCCCATATCCCCAACCTATGCCCAGGCTCTCTATGGATCTGACACTACCTGTGCAGCAAAGCTGTGGTGTCTGCAAACAGCCCCATCAGCAGAGTTGTCCCAAGAAAAGATGAATCTAAAATCTTTGCTGACCATCCCATGCATTGCACTGGAAATGTTCATCATCAGCTCCCTCATGTAGATATTTTTGCACCACCAATGTAGACATTCTACCACGGTACACCACCATGTGGATATCCTTACACCACCAATGCTATTTAAGCCCACGTTCTGAGTGAAATCCAGAGCTGTCCAGAAGGCCAGTGTTACCTTCTAGTGTCCTTCGAGACTCACTTGAATCTTTTTCCAAGTATTTGGGAAACACAGGACTGGATGTGGCTATCATCTGGATTATCAAGTGAACACCCCTGCAGTTGCAGACAGCATGCTGTTCAGTTTAGTCAGAAATGCCCAGGACTATTTTTCCATATAACCTCTCAGATCATTCCCCATCCCCTATAATGAACTCAGAGCCTGTGCAAAGTCCAAGAAAAGTAAGGCTGGAAGTGATATCTATCTGTTACAAATGATGCCCACACAGAGGAATGTGGTGCTCTGCAGAGTCAAGCAGAGCCCTGGGCAAAGCAGATTGTGCAGCTCTCAGTGTCCAACACTACACCAGGTAGTGCTGGCATGGAGAAGAGGGATTTCAACCTCCCATCACAATACTGCCATTTCTGGTTTCTAACTACTCCAGTGTAAAGTCATATTTGCTCCTTTCTGGCTTGCTGAGACTATTTCTTGATACAAAAGTGCTGTATCCTTATCTGTCTGCTTTTTACAGGTATCCTTAATTACATAAGGTTAACAAGAAATTAAAAGTAATGATTGAATTAAGACTTGATTGGTTGTTTCTGGAAATAAAAAAATATTGTGCTTTTTGACATTTCTTTCATGTTTCTTCCTTTCCAATGGAGATTTGGCTGTTATCTTGTTCCATTGTAGATCCTTTCCAACTTTTTAATTCCTTCCCCTGCCTCTCCCTCTTTGCATGAATCAGATTTCTCTCCTCTACTGAAAACCCAAGCAGCAGTGAAGTTTCACATATACCTAACAAGACCCAAATGAATTCCTGGTAGCCCACCTGCACAGAGGCAGACTTTGCTCATACGCAATACTTCTTTGCAAGCTCTTCAATGCTGTGAGAATCACAACAAAACAATACTATATGGGACATGATAGGCTCATGTGTTTGATTTGTTCTTTGGCTAAGATCTTCCCTTTTCCAGGATGTTCAAGACCCATGTCCTTGATCCATGAGTACCCTTGGTTCTCTGCATCTCCAAGGTGCTATCTGTATTGTGGTGAGTTGCTACAGCTGCTGCTATAAGTGCTTACATAAAACCTCTGTTGGACTGAGGGAAGTCAAAGCAGCCCCGGAGCAGACTTAACTCATTCAGCAGCCTGCTGGGGAATAGCTCTTAATGTTTCTTTTTACAGCTTGTCTTTCTTGCACTCTGTCTGTACAGCCTGCAGCTTTCCCTTATTCCCGCTGGCCTCATGCGGACCATTATTTGATTGACCACTGATTCCTGCAGAACTCCTGGAAAGATCTTCAATCCTATGTGCTTAGGGAGAAAGACATCTAAAAGAAGTCACGTGTGCTTAGTGCCAGGGTCCTGGGCTGCAGGAGAATGCACAGGGAGAGGGAGTCCATCACCAAAAAAGCTCATCCTTGTGCAAGAGCCTGTCCCACTGCACAGCCAGGGATGCAGGAGGAGATGTCAGGTGGACACCTCCTGTCTGCACATCTCCACACATCATCCCCTCACACAGCCACAAATGTCAGGAGCAGCAGCAGCAAGTCCTCCATCCTCACTTATACTTTGGAGCTATGTTTGTTAATTGTTTCTCAAGTTCAGCTTAGGCAAATGTCATTTTAGCATAATTTTATTTTCACAGGGGACATATTAAGCCAATAATAATAATAACATATATTAGGAGCAGCTGTTCTATTGGGTTCCCCTAAGCAGGCCTGCAGCACTGTTTCCTAATGTAAACCCCTGATCCTACAGATCAGAGGAAAATTTACACATGGGAGTGTTTCCTCTACAGTTCATTGAAGCTGCTGAGATGTGCAAAGCTGGGCCTCACTACAAGTATTTTCAGGACTGAGCCCATCGTTTGAGTGCCCTAATTTAGCCTAGATTATCCCCATAGTTCAGAAAAAAAGAAATTAAATTGTGTTACCAAACATTACTACAAACAGAAATCCCCTATTACTTTCCTGACCAATTTTTTAATGACTATCTTAATGGTAGTCATGGTAGTAAAATGACCTTTTTCACTTTGGAAATAGTCTTGTGGAAGTCTGTTGATCATTGTCTGTGTCTCATCTTAATAATGTACAAATCTGAAAGGCTTTATGATTTAGGATTTTAAAGGAGTTACATTTGGTGTTTTGTTTTTCTTTTCTAAATCTAGAACCCAGTACATGGTTACCTAAAATAGGGAAATAAATAAGAAACAACTTCATGGTCAACATCCTTAATGTGTGAATTTTTATGCTGTGGACTAAGTGACAGATTCCTCCCTATTTTTTGAATTGTATCTACAATATGTAAAAAGTAACACAGAACCCAAAATAAGAAAACAGAAATGAAAACAAATGGAGGACTACCACAGGAAACGATAGAAAAACATTTATCTCCTTTTAATTAAATATATTTCCATTGATAATTATGGTATAACTTACAGTATAAAAAATATATAAAAATAGTCTGAGGTTTTGCACATCTAAATACATTTTTCCATACAACAGGAATAATATTTTCTTCACAGAGGAGCTGTGACATTGAACTTTATAAATCATGGAGAGGTCCTCACACAGCAGGTATAATATAAAACATTCTGCAGTAAGTGATTAATCTTTTCTTTAATCAGGCCTGAAGACTAAATAACTTAAGTTTCTAATAGCTCAGGAAATTTTCAGGATGTTCCACAGACATTTCAGGACATGACCCTCAGCTGGATAACAGGGTTGTAGCTCGCTGAGTCTCTTGTCTAGTGGTCCATGATGACTTCTATTATATTTCCACATTTGTTATTTTTTAATTCAATTTTCGTACTTTTCTGTCATTGCATTGTGGTTTTTTTCCTTAGTTTCTGCCTCCTCTGACTATGATGGAAAAAAGCAGTGAGCTATTGTGGGCACTGGCAGACGGGGGCGGGGGGAAGCAAATTAATTCGGCACAGGGCGTTTAGCACTCTCCAAATTTTGCAGACTTGTCTTTCTCACTTAACAACATTCCCACTTAACAACATAAAAACATATTTGCATTTAATATAGGGGGAAAGCAGAGGAGAAAGTGAAACAGATCTTGCTTTGACCTTAATAGATAGTGAAAAGGAAAAGGAAAAGGAAAAAATGTATTTCAGAGTTTCATGTAGCTGGAGGCCAAAGCCTCTGGCTGTTGTTACAAGAACTGTGTTAACAATATTAATAACAGGAGATGAGACAAATGATGGAACTGGGAAGAACAATTTAAGGGAAAATAACCGTCCCTCTATTAGACTCAGTCACCTACGGTCACAGAATGTTGCAATTCTACAGCTGAACAGCAAGAAACTAGCTGTTGTTGGATCACTGTGGGCACATCAACAGCAAAACAAAAAAAAGTGGCTAAATAGCGCAAAATATACTGTGAAAACAGGAAGGAAGATCATGTAGGTGGGACCATATGGCATAAGCTTCTTCAGTAGCTATAGAACATTCCTCCTCAAGAATGGAGAAAGAGAGCTCGATACAGAAATGTTTTCCCATGCATTCCAAGTACTTGCTTAATATAGAACGTGGAGGAAATCAAATGAGATGATTGCTAGTATCTGCATCTTTGATGGAGGTTTTTGGGCCACATTCATTGAGGGGCATGAGCAGGGATGCAAAATCAATGATAAGTACATGAACTATGGACTCAACCACAATAAATGCAAAGGAAATTCATTCTGCTGGGCTAAGGTGGGCACCTAACTTCACTTTTTAATGTTCACCTTTTTCTTCTGAAACATAACATCACTTTTTGGAGGAGAAACTGTATAAAAATTGATTTAATTTCTTCCTTCTTTTTCAGGAGACTAGGAAGACAGCAATCTCGTGCTGTTTTATTTGTGGAGGAATTCTGTCAGCTCACAACAGAGAGGACAGGAGAAAACCTAAGAAGGGTTTGCAAGTTGAGTGAGTTGTTTTCTGTTGGTTTGAGTGGTTTCAGCATTTAGGGCCTGAGTCTGTGTGTTAGCTAAAGAGGAGAAAATTGAATGCCTGTGTGGTCTCAAGCAAATGCATAGGAACCTCACCTTGGGCAGGAGGGGGGAAATCATGAGGCACATGTGGGAAGGAGAAGGTGGAGAGAAGGGAGCAGCTCAAAAAAGGAAGGATCTCGATAAAGTAAAAAGAAAGGGGCTGATAAGAAATAGGACAACAAGGTTACTCTTGTTTAATTTTGGACTTCCATTTCCTAGAAGGGACAGAGGAGTTGATTTACCCTGAACTACCACAGTGATGGGTAACTGGGACATCAATCTGAGGCTTGCAATGGATTAAGGAATTGAGCAGCTTTGACTGGGAATGTCAGTGTTGGTACAAGTGGCATGTAGGCCAGAAAATGGATTGAAGGAGCAGAATACACAAGGTTGCATAAATCTAGGCTTCAGTTGTGGAACAGGAAGCTAATTACACTTAATGGTGCTGGTGCTGGTGCTGGAAGAGAGGGCTGCAGAAGGAGAAGGGAGAGTGGCCAGCCCAGGAACAGCTTTTCCCAAGGGCATGTCAAGGGCATCATTCTGCTTAAGTGATTCAGCCATTTGACTCGGGAAAGGGAAACTTCACAGATGCATCATCCCCAGACACATCTTCTCCTAGTTCTTTCCTCAAAAATACCTGGATACAGATATCTTGTGGTTAGCTGGACAACCTGTGCTGTGTTGTCTAGATGCAACCTTGGCTCTCAGTCTCTGATGGCAATCTTCCCAACTATAACAATGGTCTTTTTCATTTACCACTGATGCAGATCTAGCAGACATATCAGACTATAACTGTTTTGTTTGTTTTGTGTGTGTGTTGCTAACCACTAGCCAGTGATTTTATTTTAAATGAGCATGACAAAGCAAGGGGCCATGGTAGCAGGAGCACATTGTAGAAGCTCTGGCACAAATGCACTTGAGCTGTACCAGACATCCATGTTCTTTGTAACAAGGGCTATTCCTGCATCAGCAAGGAGAGGAAATCTAAATGTAGTCCCTGCACTCACATAGCAAGCCTTTCAGCTGACTAGTCTTTATGGGGCTGCTGCCTTCAGCAAGACCCAGGAAAATCTGAGAAAGCAAACATTTATCCTCTTCTGATATTTCTTAGATTTGTATTTCTCTTACTTCACCCTAAACTGCCATTTTCTGTTGAGAGATTGAGAACCTCAGTGAGCTCTTCCATTCCTCTGCATGGCCACAAAGACTGCTCACTGAGTTTGGAAAGAAAGATAGCAATGAGGTGACTGATGGCCCTGGCTGGGACACACTTGAGTCTGTTTGTGTTCTTGATACTGTTGTCTCAAAGGAAGCTGTTCCTCTGTACAACTTCGATATTGTCAAGCAAATTCAAATATGGAGAAAATCTTTGACTGTCTGCGAAGAAAAAGTAAATCTAACGCCATACAGATTTTTCTTTTCATTCTAATGGTAGAAATAACACCATATTCAATAAAGAGGAGCAATTTGTCCTCTAAGTCCCATATTGAGGCTGTAGGAAAGCCTCTGCCTTTCCAGTGCCAGGAGAAGTGCTGCACTCAGAGCATCTTCTGGCTATGTTTAATACATTGTGGCCCAGAAAAGAGGATGTCTGAGTGAGCGCCTCATGGCATCGCACCATTGAAGACTATGTAAGGAGAACTTTTGGCTAGGGGCATAGATTTATTTTTCCAATAATGGCCAAGAAAGTTGATCATCCAGACCCTCTGTTAAATCAAATTATTGCTAAGCACATTGAGTGCGATGGACCTGAGCAGAGGCAGACCTTTGCACTTGTGGCAGTCGTGCAGGCTTCCCGTGTGGTCACGGGAGAAAAGTCCCACTGCTGTGAAGCTCTCCTCCTCCAGAAGCAGGTGTCCAAAATGGGCTAGAGGAGCCATACTCTGAAGAGCTTGCTTGTCTCCCATGACTCTAATGGCAGCTGATGGGGACCTGCTCAGGCACAGAGGTCTCCTCCATGAGCACACCATGTCAGGTGAGGTGAAGCCCATCACTGGGTCTTCCAATCTCCTTTAGTTTGGGGTGTTGGAGATGGCAGCTCTGTGGAAGGCTGGGCCCTGAGCAGAAAAGCAGACACATGTCTAAACAAGCTCATAGGCCAGGTTGGGCATGGGTAGTTATTTGTGCCAGGACTGATTTTGGATCCCGGTGTGCAAAGTGCAGCTCTGTGAAGCACTGCAAGCAGGAGAGAGCAAAAGCATGTGGGAGGTTTGTACCAGAGAACAATGAAACATCGCTCTTTCAAAACCTGGTTGCCATAGAACAAAAAGCAGTTATCTCAAGTGTTTGGAAAGCAGTTTCTTCCTAATAAACACTTAGGTTGGTGTTTATTACCTACTTAATAGAGCCTCTGTGAGACAGCAGACTTCATTGTAATAGCTGTCTTTCGAAATGACATATATTTTCCTGCTCCGAGATCTTAACATCTATTGAGACTGTCAGAGACTTAGAACATAACCAGATACAGCTGAAATTTTCCATGAAGTAGAAACTGGAAACATCTGATCATTTGCAAAAATTCATTTCAGAATTTCTTTTTTTTTGTAATTATTTTCTTTTAGTTGGTGTAACATGTTTTTCATTTTTATACTCATTATTTACAGTATTTAACAATTTGTGATTAGTGATAGTATGTAACAGTTTAAGTATTCTACTATTTTAATTATCTTTAAAAATCATAGAGAGGCAAGTGTTATTTAGCACATTTAAGTGTGATCTTCTTTTCTATTTCAAAGTGTCTCCTGCTTGTGATTTTTGGTGCTGGCATAAATGCCATGAAATTGTGTAAAAAAGTAAAATAAAAACTTAAACATTACATTTGTTCAAAACTGGATAATGAAATTCTGAAAACTGTGAAAATATTTTTTCATTAACAAAGTGATAAACCAATAACTTTTTATCAGATATTATGAAAAACTAGAGTATTTACCTAAGTTTAGATTTTCACAAAATTTACCCTTTCAAAGAGTGCAAAAAGCAAGGCTGGGAATAAATTCACAGTGGTCTACTATAGAATGCTCTTCTCCAGCACAGTTTTCATGGAGATTTTTTTCAAACATAGAGACCTTTGATCTAGAGCTCTCTCTTCAGAGACAGACTTGTAATTCCCACTAAGTTTACAGATATGTGCATGTCATTGCATGCATAAATCTGGAGAAAGAATTGGGTTCAAATTTTGAACAAAATGTAATGATCAGATAGGCAGATAAATTATGATGATGGAAGATGTGACTAGGCAGGGATGGCTAAATTAATTCAAATTGCCTCATGTTTGCCATAGGCAAACACATACCTGAGGTTAACTCTGAAACTTGCTGCAATGCTAGTTTTTCATGTGTTACAGTTCTTTTTTAGCTGTATCTACTTGAGACGGAAACTGTTCTAGAAATAAAATATGTATTGATATTATTATTTTATAAGCATAAATATTGAATTGATTGCATATTTTGACATAGCACATGATGAACCAGTGTAAAACACATCAGCATCCAGACAGACAAAATGATCTACTTTAAAAAGGTTATGATATCTTACTTTGGAGGGTAGCACCTGAGTGTGCAGAAAAGCTAAGAGAATTCAGACTTTCATACATGCTGCCTTAATGAAGAAAAAGAACCATCTAATGCGGCAAAATGAGCCCTGCAAAAGTGGTAATCAAGTGGTGGGGAAGGTGAGGGAGAGCCAAGAGAGCCCAGTGGAGCTCCTGCACCTTTCAGACGTGGCCTCCCGGCTTTGGTGAATGCCACAAGAAGAAAAGGAGGATGGGAGAGAGGAGAGCACCAAGGTCTGGGCACTACTTGGAACTCCCATTGTCATCCCTATGCACAATCAGCTTTGTGGCTCCTGGGGGTTGTGACTCCATGGGAAATGTATGAGCCCCCACTGCAGCTCTGGCATTCAGACCTGGAAACCTCCCTTCCCAGATGAGATAACATCTGCTGCTGCTGCTGCCTCTGCTAGATGATAATATTAGTCAAGCAGTTCAAGTGGTAGCAGGCTGTGCAGGAGTGGAGAAAGTTCAAGTTTAAAGGCAGCTGTCGATGCATGACTGAAAGGGGTGGGAGGGAGAATTGCTACAGCTGCACATAATAGCATTTATTTCTAGGAAGGAGGGGGCTTGAGGGTTGGATTTTTTTTTTTCATTCAGATGAAACCTTGTAAATTAATTGCTGCCTGCAGTCAGGGCAGTGTGTTAGAGAGAGCGTTTGAGGAGCCTTTCTGGTGCAAAGAGGCCCCAGCAAGAAACACTGCAGACTTATCGTGGCCAGAAACCTTGCAAGTGTGTCAAAGCTGCCTATTTCCCTGCATCACATTTCACGTCTGCAACCTTACAGTGAAGAGAATGAAAAAGTGCTCTGACAGCACTTAAAAACCTCAAAGTCACGCCCCCTCGGCAAAGCAGAGGCCAACTCCACAACTCTGTCCCTGTTCCATTTGTGAGATAATTTGTATTCATCCAGATGCGGGGGAAGTTGTTGTCTTTGCAAGACGTCTAGTGCGGGGACTCAACAGGATCTGGATCTCCTGTCTGATCTGAAGGGCAGGGGAAATGCAAACCCTTGAGTGCTGCTGTGGGTACCTGGTCCCTGTAAAGCACAGAAAGAAAAACAGGACTCTTAAGGGCATTCAGGAACCAGGTACCTCAGGGATAAAGCACCCAGCAACCATTCAGCGTGGGCATCGCTGGCTATCAACAAAGTGTTACAGCCACCTTGTGTATTTCACTGGGAAGATTTTGTATATTACCACAACACCCAAAGCCAGACATTTGAGAGCTTTACATAACTCCCCTCGCCCCAAACCTGGGCCTCGTGGCAAGTCTGCTGCATCTCTTCCTTTAACTGTTTGGCTGGTATCCAGTTTCGAGGGGGTTTGGGGTTTTTTTTTGTGTGGGTTTGGGGGCTTCTTGAAAGTCTAAGTCAACAGAGCAACTCAGAGAAAAATACAGCAATGGCTAATTTCTAATGGAAGAAATGTGCAGACTTTAGAGGAATATATGGCAAGATATGGCTCAAAACAGCAGGGGATTTTTTTTCCCCCTTCACTTCTCATAATGTTCTGGGGGGACGGGGAGGATACGAAGGCCTTCGTGTTTGTTATTGTCAGCTTCCCTATCTGTGGAAATTGTGATACGCACAGACACAGATCCTCCTTTCACCAGTGTAAACCCACAATAAATCTGCTGATTTTGAGCAAGCTGGTTAGATTTACCCAGCTGCACCCTCCCTGTGTCACCCTGGCGTCCCTGCGGTGCCCCTAGGAGCTGGGTGAAGCATTCGGCTGAGGGCAGGAGGAGGGGAAAACTGAGAGGGCTCAGTGTTGCTGTGTTATGAAGTGACAGATAGAGCCAGCCAGGCAGTGCCCCAGCCCTGCGCGCGATGATATTCATTTCACACAGTCCCTGCCTGTTCCAGCTGGAACGATAGGAGATGCAAACTTTGACTTCTGTGTTTGAAAGAGATATTGTTTGATGGAAGTGTGTGGGTGGTGGGTAAAACAAGCAGCTAAGTGTCAGCACAAGAAGCAAACATTCTCCTTCCCCCTATCCCCAATGTAGTTTTTGACGTAATGAGCATTGCTCCCAATTTTCCTCCCAAATAGGCATTGCACCCGTCCCCATGGCAACTGTCATGCTCAAAAGGTGTCCTGTCAGGAGCCATGAAAGGCCCAGAGACATTTGTATTAGATGGTCACAACCACGCTAGCTAATGCTTAACAAATACACTACGAGGCTGCATTTGTCAAAATGAAGAGCGCAAACATTTGTGTTCCATTAAACAGAAATTAATAAGATTCAAATAGGAAGAAACCAAACTGGACTGTTTTTTTGTGTATACAGCTGTGTTATGAAGTAATACAGGGAACGTTAGTATGAATAATGATTGCACATGTGCATTCAATTTATTTCTTCTACTTCTTGTATGGTCTCCTTTAACCCTTTTTCTCTATAGGTTTTTCAGAAATCAAACACAGGTTTAACAGCTGGGCAAAACAGGGATTTCAACTGCTCCTTTCACACTACCACGGTCCAATAGCACTTCTTTAGTTAAAGGCACTTTGGGTCATTGGGAAGTTGTGCTTTTGAAAAATGTTCACTAACTTGATGATTGAGCACATGAATCCAGTGGTCTGATTTTTACCAGGGAAAAGAAGCACTCTGGTCTCTAAACAAGGTGAGTTGTATCCTGGACCACTGTGCAACCTTCCTTGGCTACAGGAAAGTGAAGCTGATTTATCCCAGCTGAGGATCTGGCCTCAGGTCCAGGCATTTTAAAAAAAAAAAAAGTAACAATAAGGAATCACGTTTCCAGCTCAGCTGAAAATCAAAAGTGAAAGTTCAGGAAGACAGCAGAGCCTCCTCCCACAACAGCCCTTCTCCTGGCTCCCCATCACCCAACATAATTTAGAGCAGTTCCTTCCACCCGCTGCTGCAAGTAAACAACAAAAGTGCGCTGTGTTACACAGCCTGACAATGACAGTCTGTACTCGGCTTTACAGGCCACAAAAGGCTATGGTAGCTTTGCTTTCTCCGGTCAGCTTAACCTCACTCCTTTTCTTCCAAGAATGAAAAAAAAGGCGGAAAATTGGCCAGGATCCTGGCCCAGGATGGGCCCAGGCCAACTGCCCAGTGCATGTGCATGCACCAGCGCATGGACTGCCTCTGTCTTCACTGCTCATAACTTTCCTTCACTTATCATTTTCCTGTTTTAACCTCCTAGCTTCACAGGCAGCAGAAATAATCATCCCAGAGTCTGTATTTCTATCACTTTTATTCCCACAAGGCCTAGTTTTGCAACAGTTTGAATGCTTACATATTTGTGCCAGAACTCTTACCTCCTCCCTGCCTCCCCCCTTTCTCCTCACACTCCCGTCTATCTTTCTTTACGTCTGTGAAACTCCTATTATTCCTCCAATCCTCCATTTCTCTAGCTGAACTGAATAAGATCCTTATCCCAGGCTGGGCAAGTGGGAGGCAGCAAATGGAAAACATTTCTCCTTCTAGATGAAATTGCAAAACAGAAATTTGCTATTCCATCAGCATGCACATGTCCAGACCTGGACTTCCATGGAAAAGCTGGCTTTCACTTAAAACTTTGGATAACTATCCATTCTTCTGGAGGATTTTCACCATACCACACTTCCATATTCCTGACCTTCATTTCCCCAAGCTTGAAGGACAGGACAACAACCGAAGAAGGCTGTCTTCCCCAAATCAAACCACTGTTTCAAACACAAATGAACTCTGGGTAATTCTGGATTACTACAGAAAAGCCCTGTCTTGAGCTTATCCCTGATGTTACATCTCTGGTGTGTGCCCATCAGTCCCCTGAGACAATGGGCCCTCTCCACCTGCACAGAGCACCTTTCATGTTCCCAAACACCTCCAGCCTCTGAAGACACCCAGCCTTGGAGCAAAGCAGAAACTTCTGTCCACAGCACATGTTCTAAATTGTAAAATACCTATATGCTGAAACCAAAATCTTTCTTACAACTAAGTACTTTTCAGCAAAACTTTTGTTCAGAAGGTCCTGACCAAGCTCCCCTCCAAAGAGAAAGGAGACAAATCACACAGAAGTGACTCTTGGTGCAGCTGCTCTGTTGGGGTTTCAGAGACTTGGCTCAAGTCCTGGCCCCAGACTCTGAGAACAGACATTTAAGTGTTGCCTGCACCATTCTAGGTTTGTGCTTCAAGAAATCATCAGCTATTTCAGTGTGTGTTAAGCAGGTAGTAAAATCTATCTATCCCTTTGAATACTTCTGAAAAAAACTGTGTTTGCAATGCACTGAAATAAAGATTTTATTTGATTTATTATTTTGTTTTATTTTATCTTATTTTATTTTATTTTAGTTTAGTTTAGTTTAGTTTATATGAAACAAAATTCCCGGTTTATCACCTTTATTTCCTTTCTTTATCCAGCAGCTTCAAGGAGAACAAACCAATGTTCAGCATTCCCATATGGGGTTCAATTTTTCTCCTGATTAGCTTACATACCTAATAATATGTGTTACAAACAATTCTTGCTATGTTCATGAGCTAAAGTCACAATAATGGAAGTCACTTTTAATGTCAAGTCTTTTAGGAATAGTCCCTCTTTTTCCCTGCCCATATCCATATAAAAGATTCCAAGGTTTTGTGATCTTGTGTTTGACATATCACACATGTATTCACTTAGCTCAGGTCATGGTTTTAATGAAGGCTTGGAGTCCTTGCAGTCTCCGAGACTGCATACAGAAATATCTTTGAATGATTACCTCCCTCCATCTACTGGCCACACTCTTCTTAATGCACCCCAGGATACCATTGGCTTTCTCCTCAGAGCTGCTTTCCAGCAGGTCAACCCCTGACCTGTACTTGTGCATGCGGTTCATCCTCGCTATGTGCAGGACCCTACACTTGCCTTGTTGAACTTCATTAGGTTCCTCTCTACCTAACTCTTTAGCCTGTCCGTGTCTCACTGAACTGCAGCACAGTCCTCTGATGTATCAGCCATTCCTCCCAGTTTTGCTGAAACTACATTCTGTCTCTTCATTTAGGTCATTGATAAATATACTGAACAAGATTGGACCCAGTACTGACCCTTGAGGAGCACGGCTAGCTACAGGTCTCCAACTACACTGTGCATTGCTGATCACAACCCTCCGAGCTCTGCTACTATACATCTCACTGTCCACTCACCCTAAACCCACCCTCACTTTACCTATGAGGATGTCATGGGAGACAGTGTCAAAAGCCTTGCTGAAGTCGAGGTAGACAACATCCACTGCTCTCCCCTCATCTACCCAGCCAGTCATGCCATCATAGAAGGCTATAAGATTGGTCAAGCATGATTTCCCCTTGGTGAATCCATGTTGACCACTCCTGATAACCTTCTTTTCCTCCACATGCTTAGAAATGACATCCAGAATGAGTTGTTCCATAACCTTTCCTGGGATGGAGGTGAGGGTGACTGGGGTGTAGTTTCCTAGCTCTTCCTTCTTGTCTTTTTTGAATACTGGAGTGACATTGGCTTTCCTCCAGTCCTCAAGCACCTCTCTTGTTCTCCATGACCTTTCAAACATGGGGGACGGTGGCTTAGTCATAACATCTCATAGACAACAGCAAGTTAGGTGGGAGGGCTGATCTGTGTGAGGGTTGGAAGACTCTTCAGAGGGACATAGATAGGCTGGATTGATGGGTTGAGAAGAATTGTATGAGCCAAGTGTCCTGGTTTGAGCTAAATAGAA
>NW_010170365.1:0-1433 GCF_000695765.1 Mesitornis unicolor | reverse complement strand
GCCCAGCCTGTAAAGCTAGCGACTCGCCCTGCCCGTGTCGCCTTTGCTGTCAGCCTCCCTGTCCTCTCCTCCCGGGCTCTGTCAGACCAGAGCCGCCACGTTTGTGCTTGCCGTTGGCTCTGCCGCTGCGTCCTGGGCTCGGTTCAGTATGTGACTGAGGGCAAACGCAGGGCAGGGGTGCAGGCTGCACAGCCCCTGCTCCCCTGCAGTGGCTTGCCTGCCTGTCCCCCCCTTACACATGTCCCTGGGATGGGTCACATCCAAGCGGGCAGCCTGTCCCAGTGGGGCCCAGTGCGATGGCAACACCAAATATGCCATGTTGGCAGGGGCTATTTTTGTTCCGCTCTTCGAGGTTTGCAACCCTGACCCCTGTCTCATCACCTCCCATCCCTCCCCCTCCCAGCATCCCCACCATAGGATCTCAGGACCCACCCCTCTGCCAACAAGCCCCCCAAATCTGATCTTGGGGTCCGCCCTGGCTCCCACAGTGGGTTGGGTGGGTGTGTTGGGCAGTCCCGGTACCAAAGGGTTAAACCCCTTTTACCACCCCCCACACAGCCGGCATCCTCCCCTCCTGCCTCTCACAGGCTCCCTGCCAGCTCCCGGGTGTTAATACCAGCTGGGGGGATCGGGGCAATGTCAAGCTGCTGTCTGGATTTGGGGTACCTGCACTTCGGCACCCAGCTTCACCAGATGGAGGGAGCCTCCCAGCCACGAGGGGAAACATACTGGGGGCATTGGGCAGGCTGCCATCCCTCCAGACTGGTTGCTCAGCCATGCCAGGACACAGATCCCCAAGGAGATTTCTAGGGATGCTGATGTCCCCTAGGCAAGGAGGAGGAGCAGCCTGGATCAAGGTGCCCCTGGTCTCCTCAATCCAGTGGGGGTCCCACCCCGCTTCCCAACTCCCACCGCTGGGCTCTTACCTTTGAAGGAGAGCTGGACCCTGGGGGTGGCGAGGCCGTGGTCCTTGGCGTGGGCCCGCCAGCCCAGAGTCAGCAGGGTGGCCCAGAGGAGGACGCCGACCACAGGCATGGTAGGCACGAACCTGGGTGCCGAGGTTGAGGGGAGTCTGGGGGAGGCTGAGCCTGCCAAGGAGGGCACAGTGGGGAGGGACATCAGTTTGCTGCACATACCAACCCCTCGCGGGGGGAACAAGTCCCCCAACATCTCCCCACCTCCCACTGGCAAGTAGCATCCTCCAGGGAGGGGTGGGAGCAAGCCCTGGGGGAGGCTCAGTCCAACCCTGCTCCACAGGCTGGGAGGATGGGGGGAAGAAAATGAGGGTGCCCAGCCTCACCTCCTCGGGTGCCAAGCCCAGCATGCAGGGCAAA
This sequence comes from Mesitornis unicolor, assembly GCF_000695765.1. NCBI lineage: Eukaryota > Metazoa > Chordata > Aves > Mesitornithiformes > Mesitornithidae > Mesitornis > Mesitornis unicolor. Next base: position 99 of record NW_010170365.1, on the reverse strand, counting down.
GTGAGCGCGGCGGCGAGCACTGCTGCAGTGCGCTCCCCCACCCAAGCCTTGCCCAGGTGAGGGGCATCCCTCCTCGCCCTCCCCCAGTCTGCAGCATCC
>NW_010170364.1:8025-8366 GCF_000695765.1 Mesitornis unicolor | reverse complement strand
CGCCCCGGGATGGGATGGAGTCCCCCAGGGTCGGGGCTGGAGCTCGGAGGGGCCCCAGGGAGCTGGAACCTGTGTGGGACAGCGATGGAGAGGGACTGGGGGCTCCGTGTGGTCCCCCAGGACCAAGAGTTCCAGCCCTGCCTGGTCCAGGGCAGCAGTGGGGAAGGCTGAAGCCCTGCGTGGTCCATAGCACGCATGGTCCATACAGGCCATGATGTGATGCCTCACTGCAGCATCCCAGCAGTGACAAGCCTGGGGTGCCATGCCAAGGAGGAACCCCCTGCACAAACTCACTCAGTTCACGTCATGGTCGCACTGCTCTATCCCCTCCTCACCTCTGC
>NW_010170364.1:0-7994 GCF_000695765.1 Mesitornis unicolor | reverse complement strand
TCCCTTCTTGCCCTCCCTGTTTGCTTCACTGATTTCCACACCAAGTTCAATATTTTTCTTCCCGCTCCCCCCTCCCACATCCCCGCTGCCTCTTGCACTGTCCCTGGCCCTCTCTCCCCCTGGGGCTCGGCTTCTCCGAGGCCACGGCTCACTGCAGCCTCAAATCAAAAGGGATCAAAAGCCAGCAATGAAGTCTCTGAGACCCCGTGCCAGGGAGCGGAGGAAGAGGGTCATGAAAGGACGACAAGAGGCGACTCTGGGAATGCGGTTTCTCTCCAGGACCAATAGTTCCTGGAGGGGAAAAGAAATTTACTCCTTTCTCCAAATAAACACAACTCGCTGTGGCGGTGGGCGTCAGAAGGAGGAGATGCTCATCAGTGTTCTCCCAGGCTGTTTACACATGTGCTTTTGTTTGGGAGCAAAACAGCCCATTCCCACTCAGCTCGTTCGCCTTAACCAGCAGTGGCCTCGTTGCTCCAGCTCCTCCCTGCCCTGGTGCTTGCTGCCTCCGGCCGGGCAGGGACAGGGGACAAGGACGTGGCCACAAGGGACAAGGATGTGGCTCCAAGAGCTCTTCTATGTCCAGTCACACCCCCTGCAGTCCTCCCACCCCTTAGTCCCAGGGGGATCAGCTGTAGGACCCAAGAGCTCTGGAGACCAGCATCATTGTGTTAGCAAATAAACGACAACAAACAGTGTACCCGCATCTTCACCTCTTGTTTTTCTTTTCCTTTTTTCCGCTGAGCAAAGTTTCCACTGCAGAAATCGCCCTCCAGTGCTGCAGGATGCTGGTCCCAGAGCCCGCAGCTGAAGTTGGAAGAGCAACAGGAAACCACTTGTGTCCAGTATCCGCTCAGAGCCCCTGCGAGCATCTGCACAGCACGAAACCCCTCCCAAAACCCTGAATGCTGAGCTGTGACCCCACTGAAACACGGCAGAAAGCAGGAGTGGTTTTCCCTCCTTGTTCTGAGATGAGCCCATGGGCTGGAGCCCACTGGTGTCCCCAGCAAGGGACAGAAGAGACCCCTTGGCTGGTGGCTGATTTGGAAAACTGGCACCCATAGGACACCAAACCCAGCACCAAACAGGGATGTGACCCTGAAATGCTGCAGTGCACAAGGCTCAGCCACCTTCTTTTGCTGGATTGAGCCCTAAAGTAAGAAATCCTCGTCTCCAAGAACTGCAGCGCTTGCAAGGACCCTCAGAGCATCATCAGCATGAGGGTTGGGAGCAAGACCCACAATCTCAGCACCTCATCCCTGAGGGAACAGCCTTTCCAAGGCCAACCAGGGCTCTGGAGCTGTCTCCACGCCACGTTGAAGCAATCCAGCCGCTGTACGTGGTCTTCAGAACGTCAATCTCCTGTAAAATTACCTCCAAGAACAGTCAGAACCTTGTCCAAACCAGGAACAAATGTGCAATACCCAGCCCCACGACCAGAGGAGCTCAGCAACACCTCCCACGCGCTTTGAGCTGACGGAGCTCGGGGTCTTTCAACCGCATCCAAGCCCCTTCCCCAGTGTGGACACAAGAAGGTGACCTGTCCGAAACTCCATCCCCTCAGTGCCGTTCAAAGGTAAAAGTGCTCCTGAACCACTGCGGGCGCAGGGAAAGACAACAAGCGCAGGACTCCCTGAATTCCTTTCACTGGGATCCAATAAAAACCTTGGCAGTTGCCGGCCTTCCTGCCGGAAACCCGATATGGCAGGGATAAACACGCTTTGAAGGGCTGCAGCGGGCCCTGCTCTGGGGCCGAGCGGCTCCCGGCCACCCCCCCGGCTCTCACCTGCCCACAGCAGAGCAGGGAACCGACCCAAACCCCTCGATTTTCTCATGCAATGAGGTGCTGGGTGCTTCGCGTCGGGGTGCGGATGGTTTCACGTCCAAGCCCTCCCCGCTCGCAGAGCCTGCACATCTGCTGCGTGCATCGCGCCGCGCTTTGGCACCCAGGCCGCGCTCGGCTCCGGGGCTTTGCAACGTGGAGGATGTTATCTGATAAAAAAAATAAATCCAGCTTTTGGATTAAATAATAAATCCTTTGCCGAGGAAGGGGAGCGAGCGATGCCCAACGGGAAACCAGAGCCTGCGGAGCTCAGCAGCGTCGAGAGGGCCTCGAGCAGTTTTTTTGGTGCCAGCACTGCCCTGAGGACGAGGATGGTCTCAGAGGGGCAGCCCTGCTCCCCAGGAAAGGGGAGGCAGCAGCACATCGTATAATCCACCGTTTAGAGGCAGCCAAGTGTTTCCCAATGGCTCCCCAAGCCCTGGAAAGGGTTTTTCTCCATAGTGCACATCAAGTCCTGCTCCTGACAGCTTTGGGGGGGTCATCCTGGCCAGCCCCAAGGTACAGCGTGGAGCTGTCACCTCCTGGGAAACCCGGGCCCAGGTCTGTGCTCCCATGGGCTGAAGTCATGAGGAGGAGGAGGTGGAGGAGGTGGAGGAAGCCCTGCAGCCGCATTCCTCCAAGGCAAATATTGACAGTGACATTGCCTGAGGAGCACCGCTGCTTCAATAAACCGTCCAAGTGCTTTTAATAGATGTAAATCAAGCCCGTGATGCGGGGGGTGGTTCATTAAGCGGCCGGGGAGCCTTTCATCTCCGGCTCCTTGGCCGCACTCCAGTGGCCAACAGCTCCCATCTGCCGGCTGACCCCTGCGGGAGGATGGGTGGTCTGCGCCCCGCTCCCCCCGCACCGGTGTCCGGCCTCACCCGCACCGTGGCCCCGCAGCTCCCAAGGCATCGGTGCAGCGGCACCGGGGAGGCTGGGCCATGGGAGGAGCACGGCAAAGCTCTGGGGCATGAGAAAAAAGGCGGTTGGAAGCAGGATGGGAGAGAGAAACAGCTGCAGAGCAAGGGAGGAGAAGTTCATGCTCCTCTCAGTGCCTTGGCACAGCCCAGCACCGGTTCCACAGCTGGAGGGGAGAGGTGTCCCCAGCAGCAACCCCAGGGCCACCGAGACGCGCACGGCCTCACGCAGGAGGCCACCGTCAAAGCTGGGGGAGCCCTGAACGCTTTAGCAGGCGATTGGAAAACCAGAAGACCACACGCTCTTGTGAGCTGCTTTGCTCCTTAAACACCAGCCTGCTCCTTGAACACTGCTGAGGGCAGGGGAGCCAGGACAAGCCCTGCCCTGCTCACAGCCGCCCGTGCACACTCACCTCCCATTTGCACCGTTTACTGCTTCCTTAAGCCTGGCCAGTGCCCAGCTTCAGCTCAGGAAATCAGCACAGAACGCCTGAGAGAGGAAAAGCGAGAGCCACATCGCAAGACAGTTCTCAGTGTAAACCCACCCCGCTGCTCTGTGCTCCAACAGAAGGAGCTGTGCCTGGTTTTGGAGCCCCAGGCTGGTGGGCGAGGGCTGTCAGTGAGGGGGGAGCAGAGCAGGGGGTCCCCAGTCACCCCCTCAGGCTCAGCACCGCCTGCTCAGGTCGCAGATCACCATCGCTCCTCATCGGCTATGGGGAGAGGGGGCCAACGCTGGACAAGCAGCAAGCAAACACTACAGGGCAGGCTTTCACCTGGGAGTTGTGGACTGAGTTTTGACTCTGTACTGTAAAATATACAAAATCGGGTGAAATCTGCAATCGCCAGGCTCTGCAGTCAGCGCGCGATGCTGAAACCCTGCGAGGAGAGGGGCGCAAGAGGCAGGGATTCACTCCGGATGGAAATCACAGTGGGGTCTGAGGCTCGTTCCGATCCGTACCTGCCCTGCAGCAGCCGAGGAGCAGGGGCTGCCCCGGCCGGGGGAGCAGCGCCACCCAGAGGGCTCCTCCGGAAACAGCGCGGCCACCGGCAGCTCGCCCAGCTCCAGGTGTTGCTTTCCCCTTCTGATCCTCGCTTGCCAGCTCCATCTCAGCTGTCTGTCAAACCACTCTGCTCCCTCCACGAGATGAGCACGTCCGCGGTAGGGAACAGCACCAATGACAACTCAGGGCATTTACTCACAACGCCGGGACGTAAAAATAACATCTTTAATAGCTTTATAGCTGGCACAGATGGTATTCCAAGTCACCACTTTTTATTAATGGACTATGGAACAACACGGGGCGCAGCGCCGAGGAGGGCGGCTCAGCCTGCACCTTGCTTCTAAACCACGTAGCTATGACAGGTTGGTGTTGGTGCTGGCTCATTTCATTTACATTCAGTGTTTGCAGCCAGACAGCGAGACCAGCAGCGAGGTTGAACCACACACGCACAGAGAAAAGCCTGGGAAGGATGTTCCTGCTGGCAACCCGTGTCTCCTGCTCTCAGCAGCACAGAGAAGCCCCAAAATGTAACACGGGTGACAAGAGAGACTTGGCCAAACAGCACGTGACAGAATGCAGCAGCTTCTGCTCATATCGGGATCAAACAGTCACTGCAGGAGGTTTTCAGGACCCTAAAAAGCAGTGGAACTGCAACACCTCACTTTCTGAAGCGCTTTCCCCAAAGGGAAGGCAAACCTCCCTGCTGGCCGGTGAGCCCAGCGTGGTTATCCTCATACAGATGGGGACGGGGCGGTGGAGGCACCAGTTACGTGATTTGCCTTGGAAAGCAACACCAAGCTGATGGGAGCCCAAGGAGCTTGCAGGAAAAGCCCCGTTCTGACCGAAAAAAAACCTCACAGCGTCAAGAACTACTAGGCAGGGTGAAAATAACTCCTAACAACACTTCACTAGAGGGGAAGGGGAAGGCTGGAAGCGTCCCAGATGATGTGAGGAGACGCAGAACCCATGGGAAGGGTTAGCAGCGTCTGCCTGGAAAGGACAGATATAAACTGCAGCTGAAAACACCCCCACGCTCGTGATCTGCCTCCAAAACCAGGCGCCATGGAGTCCCACTGCCAGCTGCGCTCCTGATCCGTCCTCATGCGCTGTTACTGCTCCCGTTCCAACGGACGCGGTCCCTGTCCCTATCATTTCTACGTCAGCGTCCCTCAGTAGTGACCACGTGCAAAACGTCTGCTGGGGAAACACTCACGGGTCTCTGGCAAGATCAGAACTTGTTTAATGAAGAATTTAGTCCCCAGTGAAGACACAATCACTGCTGCAGATACATCTCGCTCATTAGCAACTCCATCCTGACAGACTGCGGCTGCTCAAGCTAGTTATCCACAAGTCCCTGCTGTAACGGCCCCGAAGGAGCCAAGACACCACAGTCACTTCCAACCAGACATTCTCTTACCATTTGTTGGTTATAAAAGTTTCCAGTTCCTATGGATACTCTACAATCACAATAAATGACGAGGCGTTTCAGGCCTCTGCTCTGTTACGAGGAATTCCCTCTCACCGTCGCCATCGGGTGCTGACGCGGAGGGAGGTACGAATGCATAGTGAGGTCTCCCACTCCTGTCCTCTGCCGAGGCCGCTCCTTTCCACCTAATGACCCTGCGCTGTCAAGGTCTCCGCTTTGGCTTTGCTTTCGGCAGAAGCCTTGCCACCATCTGCTTTGTTGGAATAATCTCGCTCTCCAAAAATAGTGCTTCCGATCCTGACGTTTGTGGATCCAACCTCTATCTACGGAGACAGAAAGGAGGAGGTCAGGTGCTGCCACCCACACCTGCCAACACCGTCCACACCCAACCCTGATGCTCACCACGTCCCAAAGGATAGTTCCCCATGTACTTGCTGCCCACAGCTACTGCTAGGGTCTGTTTTGATCCCCAAAACTCTGTCCCAGGACCGGGAGAGCTGTTTTTTGAACAGCACCATCAGTATCTCCGCCCAAGGGGAGGCCTAAGAGGGACTTTGGGGTGCCTACAGCCAGTGCTGGTAGGTTTGGGGTGGCAGAAGGAAGCCAGACTCACTGCGTGCTGGAAGTCTGTGGACATGCCCATGCTCAGCTCAACCTTCTCCACGGGGAGATTCAGCTTTTCACACACTTCCTGCCTCAATGACAGCAGCATCTAGAAGGGAGGAGGAAGAAGAGGATCGCACGCGTGACAGCCACCCCAGCTCAGCTTCAGGGTTTCACAGATCACGATTTCTCCCTTCTTTGAGGTCTCCTTCACACAGAGCGTGCAGTTCCCACACTTCCCACTGAAGCTTGTGCTGCAGCATCAGAGATTTCCTGCTGCAGCATCAGAGATTTCCTACTGCAGGCTACGTTACTGACAACGCACGCGCTTACAAGTCTGCACAGCTTTGAAGACATCCTGCTATCACAGCAGCGTGACAGACGAGGAGCGCAGCCCTGTGCACACAGACTGACTGAAACCTCAGCAGAAAGCAGGACCAGAGGGTCCAGGACACAACTGCTGCTCCAGGTGCCCCTGTCAACATCCTGACTGCAGCTTCAGAGGATGGGATGGAATACATACAGGCATCCAGCCTCTGCAGAAACGAGCCTAACACCCGCAACAACACTGACACATGAGGTCTCTACTACTCTGAACAAGGCGTTTTGATTGTCAGTATACAGACTTACAGCTTGACTGTGTACTGGTTTGGCTGGGACAGACAACAGACTGCAATGGGAGGCCAGCCAAAATCGATGTTTTCTTTTAGGAAATCCTACCTGGAAGTCAGGATTCGGGCCCTTACTGAGGTCATGGCCAATGCTGCCGATCGTCATCAGCCCCACGAACTCCAGGCTTGGACACTTGTTGATGACGTGCTCCACAGCAGCCGCGGTGTCTTCGGGAGGAAGGCCGTGCTTGCCTGGCAAGAAGCAGGGAGATTTGTGTCTATCAAGGCAGCAGGACAAACCTACCTATCACCAGAAAAAGCCGCTTACTGTCTTCTCCACTGGTGTTAACTTGCACCATGACCTTCAGCTTCTGAGAGGAGCCTTTTTTCTGCCACGAGCTGTTGACTCTGTCTGCCAGTTTCACCGAATCCACCGTTTCCAACATGAACAGGTTGGGGACAGCTGGGGAGAAAGCACAGGCTGAGGGCAGCTCTGCTGGCACAGACCCTTTTGTACCTACACCACAGCTTCCTCCCAGAGACAGGCACTGGTGAGTTAATGTACACGAGGCTGTTATTATTTGAACACTGGAAGACTACTGTCCACAGGGTCACTGCTCATAAAATTAAAGAGAGTTTACCGATCAACTTGTTGACGTTGTTTTTCTGCAGATGGCCAATAAAATGCCACTTAATCTCTGGACACGAGGACAGAATCTGAAAGCAGAGGGGAGCAGTTAGGTTGAACAATTCCCTCTTCCTCCACAGAGTACTTAAGCCTTAGTTTGCCCACAAACAAAATACCAGACACCAAATCTTCTTTTGTTTACCCCGAAAGACAGAGCGCAGACAGTGTGTGTGTGCACACCGAGATTGCTTCACTGTCTGGAGGGGAACAGGGCAGTGGCTGCAGAGCACTACAGGGGCAGGTAAAGCTCTTTTGCAACTGAACAGTCATAAACTGAGACCTTCCCCAGACTGAGTGTTGCCATTTTTTTAAATGAGGACTGTGCATCTCCCACAGAGAACACACAAAAGGTAAAGTGCTCTTCAGACAAACACTTTATGACTAAGGCACACGTATTCACAGAATCCTCTGGAGCCAGCAAGGCAAGGAGGGGGAACAGGGCAGAGGCAAAGAGCTAAGAATAACCGCACCATTGATCTGAAAAGACAAGGATCAAACAACCTCCACCACCAAACCTTAACAAAACCCAGGACTTTTGCTGAACAGCTCTCAGGACACAGCTATACAGGGAGAGAGGATATGTAAGGAACTGTGTACTCACTCTGGAGTCTGATGCCTTTTCCAGCAGCTCTTGAACCTGGGAGAAATCAAGACAATCTCTCATTAAAACCATGCCAGACGTGCCTGTGCCACAAGAACGGCCTCTTTGAAATGGGTGCTCTTGGCACCAACGTGAGCTTCATAAATAGAGTCCTGATGCCATAACTCAGCCCAGTGCCTGCCTCCAGCGTGGGGGCCCACCCAGACCCACCGTGCCCAGACCCACCGTGCCCAGCCAACTCACGTAGTTCTCCCCGAAGCTGCGCTGCCCATGGCTGTAGGCGTCAATCACCATCTCTGCCGGCTTCGTCTTGCTGACGGCC
>NW_010170363.1:0-1224 GCF_000695765.1 Mesitornis unicolor | reverse complement strand
CCACCCCGACACAGCTCTCGCCTTTAAACCAGAGCCAGTGAAACCAAGGCAGAAGTTGGGGCCCTCCCCGGAGGAGGGAAGGGAACCGGCACCGGGTGGGGCCTGGCGGGGGGCCGGGCACCCCGGGGTGCTGGGTAGGGCACCCGCAGAGGGAGATGGAGCAACATTGGGTGCTGTGGGGTGAGCCCCAAAGAGCTGCGAGCAGCGTGGTGGTGGGGTCAGACTGTGCAGTTCCCTCTCAGACTGGGGGGTAATGGGGTGCTTGGGGCTGTGTGTCCCCTTCTTGAGGGGTCTGGGAGCTCTTCGCCAGGCAGCCCCGATGTCAGGGTGATGGGCAGGAGGCAGTGCCACCGAAAAGCCAGGCCCTGAGACTGGGAGCACTTTGCTGGGGAACTTGAGGGGAAGAAGGGCTGAGCCAGCAGTGGGGCACCCCATAGTAAGCCCCAAGGGGAGCAGGCTGAGCCACCCCAGCACCCAGGGTTTGGGCACATCACCCTTTTCCCACTGCTCAGCCTCTCTGACACAAGGAGGGAAACTGAGGCACGGAGTGGAAGGGCAGCTGGGCTGAAAGGAAGAGTTTCCTCCAGCAACATGGGGCAACCACCCACCTCCCCCCAATCCTTACCTGCCTCTGAGGGGTCTGGGGGCTCCCCTGCCAGGGCTTCAGCCTCCCCAAGCTGTGGGGGCAGAGATGGGGACACTCCTGGAAGGAGGGGAAAGATTTATGTGCCACCACCTCCATTTCCATCCTGCACATGGGGAGCAGGGGAGGAGCCCTCTTGGCAAAGCTGCCCCAAAGGTGCTGCCAGCACCTCAGAACCTGCCCTGTCCCCTCCATGGTGACAGCACCCACCCTGCCAGGGTGCAGCCCTGCCAGGGTGCGGGCAGCCACAGAGAGGACAGGTTAGGATCAGGCAGCTCTTTTAGTGGAGGTGATTGCCCACCCTGGGGCTGATGCCAACCAGAAGAACCTGGGCCTGCGATTTGGGAAAGGTCCTGAGGGCCCATGTGGAGCCTGGAAGGGTCCTGAGGGCCCATGTGGAGCCTGGAAGGGGTCTTGGCTCTGCAGGTGACCCTTAATGAGCACCCCCTGTCCCTGGGGTTCTCTGTCCCCTCCCAGGGACACTGGCAGTGCAAGTACCAGAGACCCCCAAAGCTGTGACCCCAGGATGAGTCAGGGGGTGACAATGTGAGTGTGGCATCAGTTCTGGGGGTAGGTCCCCA
>NW_010170362.1:0-4014 GCF_000695765.1 Mesitornis unicolor | reverse complement strand
ACCGAGCGATTCTGTGATTCTGTGATTTTTAAAAGTACTTAAGTATAGGGGTGATTCATGTGTTTATTGTCTAACCAGGTCTTGTATTATAATTTATTTTTCTTCCTGCCTCTAGGTTCTTTGAAGGCTCTTGCAGATATAATATGTGAACATCCCAGCATTCATAAAAGGTACACAGCAAAGTGCTAGGAAAAGGGAAGTTTGTGACCCCTCTGCTTATCCTTTCTGGCTTTTGATCTTCAGATTCATAACAGTGGCCCCTAAGTAGCGCCAGTTCGTAGGATGGGTCCTTTTATGGCCACAGCTCTAGAGCAGTGTGTGAGCTGTGAACGAGCGTCTCGAATGGGCTTGCTCGCTCTCTCTCCACCTTTTTAAGGGTTATTTCACTTTAGTGAGGAATGGATATGGATCTTACGTCTTAGCTGTGATTTATGTGGTTCTTAAGGCCAGGAAGAGCCCAGCACAGGTTATCTGCATGCATCTGTGGAGTAGCAGCAGTGCATAACCAGTGTTTAGATAATTCTAGGATCATTTTGTGTAAAAGGGATATGTTGAATATTTTACAGTAGTCGATTTGTGTTCGTTCCTGGTCCTGAAGACCCCGGTCCTGGTTCTATTTTACCAAGGTCAGTTTGCTTCACTTTCTCAAGTTGTTGGATTTTGAGTGAAGCAGTTACAGAAGGCAGGAGTCTTGGTTTGATGCTCTGGTGCTATTTATTTTAGACCTCCCCTGGCTGAAAATATTACTGAGGAATTCAGACAGCTGGTGCCATTTTCAGTGTTCACCACAAATCCTTGCAGGTAACAGTGTAACTTACTGCTATTTTTCATGGTTTTTTACTGGATGACTAATTTATATGCAGATGTAATTTTCAAAAATTACAAATTTGGAGAAAATCTGTCTTAATTTTTTCGAATTATTACAATCCTTTGCTTGCATTAATTGCAACTAGTTTTAAATCCATTAAGACATAAATTACTGATGTAAGGATAGTTTGACAGTATCAAAAGTATCATGTTTTTTTCTGAATCTGGAGAGAACGAAGGGAAAGTATTATTGTAATTGAAATGTACTTTCTCATTTTGCTGTATCAGAGGAAGATCAGATTTACAATGCAGCTCCCTGTCTAATTTATTTAATTTCATTAACGTTTCCCACTTAGGATTCAGTACTGCACCCAAGAAATCATTCTCTTTCGTGAAGATTTGGTAAACAAAATGTGCAGAAACTGCGTCCGCTTCCCAAGCAGCAACATGGACATCCCCAACCATGTGAGTGAGTCGTGATCAACACTGCTTGCTGACATCTTCTTTTTTAATCAGCCCATCTGCATTTAGGTTGTTCTGAACTGCAAGAGTAACCAAGAAGGATTCAAAGAGCGATCTATGCATTTAGTAAAATTGCTTTAATTTACATCTTGACATTAAAATAACTGAAACCATGATGCCGATTGATGGCATGGAGCCATTCTGGCTGTCCCGCTGCAGGTGCCCTTGAACTTTTGGTGTATGTGCACCAGCAATTAATGTCGTACCAAGAAACACTGATTCCTAAAGGCAAAGTTCAATACAAATTACGTGGGTGTTTTTAAAGATGTGATCAATTAACCATAAAACCAGCCCATAAAATCAAAGTTACAGCAGCGTTGGTACTTCCTGGGTTGGAGGAACAGGTAAGCAGATTCTATGGTTTGGTGGAGAGTCTGATCAGTGAAAATGTTTTGACATCTTCAAATATAGATATGTTTTAGAAAGGATTTTGTGTGTTTTAAAAAAACCCAACACAACAAACAAAACAGCAGCTGGCTGTTGTAGGGGAGGTGCTGCTTTACTCTAGAAATCATTGATGATCAGAGGGAGTGAGATAGACAGAGACATCTCCAGGTTCAAAGCTTCTTTATCAGTAGGCCATTGAGACCTGCAGGACTGAGTTTGACTTGCAGAAAATGGCTCCAACCATTTCTGTTTGTCTTGCAGTTTGTCAAGACTATCTTATCGCAAGGACATCTGACGCCGCTGCCGCTGTACGTCAGCCCGGTGTACTGGGCCTATGACTACTCCCTGCGGGTGTACCCTGTGCCAGACATGCTTGTCATCGCAGACAAATACGACCCGTTCACGGTCACCAACACTGACTGCCTTTGCATAAATCCTGTAAGATCTCCTCCTGTTTTACCAAAACAGGTCACACTCAAGTGTCTCTCCTTACTATTTGTACGGTATTTTACTTACACAAGCTTGGTATATACCTTTTCTTCTTTACAGGGTTCATTTCCAAGAAGTGGGTTTTCATTCAAGGTGTTCTACCCCTCCAACAAGACAGTTGAAGACAGGTAAATATATTCACTTTCTCATTTAAAAGGAAGTATTTTTGTATTTGTCGATTTTCTAGTTACCAGGAGGAACACAGAAAGTCAATGATATAAACAGAGTGAATGTTCTAGCAGTTTAACATAGACATATGCTTTATTCTTAGGCACTGTAAGAAGTCCAGATGCCTAGAACTAAAATAATATATTTAGAAATTACAGTCAGATAACAATGAGGAGATGCATGATCCAAAAGTAAAAGGAAAGATAGACTCTGCTGTATGATTTTCAAGAATTGAGACCCAATTGGGAAACAGATTTGTAGAACCCAATGAGAAAAATGCAGATTTATGTTGTCTGATTCAAATTTGTGCCTCGTTGCAGCAGCTGTGTTTTTCTCAAATGGGGGTGTGTAACACCCCCAGCCCTCCCAAGGGAGCTGATAATAGATCGACCCATGTAACCTTGGCTTGAATATAGAAACTATCCTAACATGAGATGCTTCAGGTCTTTAAATAGTTTAAAACATTATCAAGTCTTTCATAAATCAAGAAATAGGATAATATTGTGAACTGCCTTTTGTAAAAAAACTTAAATACTGTTTTTGTTTGGTATTTTCAGCAAGCTTCAAGGTCTCTGAATTTCTGCAGGGCTGCAAAAAGGGAGTGAGCCTTTGTAAAGCCAATGGTAGCATTCATTTTAGATGGACTGATTTTATGATGTATTACAGACTGTTTATAATAAATGTCAAAGCCAAAACCAGTGTATTTTGTGCACAAATAAACTTCCATGGGAAAAGATATTGGCAGTAGTGCAGATAAAGTGCAGAGTCACAGTGAAGGTTAATTAGCAAAGCTTAATAGAAGAAAACAACTGGAGCAACCAGATGCATTTATATCAAACAGGAAATATCTGTATTTTAAAAAAGAAGTTAAAGATAGGGAGAACTTTTGTCTTTCACCATGCTGAGTTGGACAGATAGCTGCTTAGCTGCAGGAGATACTGGAATTGTGGGCTAGGGTTTTTCTTTGGACAGGAAGGGTCTAGAGAAGATTTGTGAGGTGTTCTGTACTGAGGGCAGTATAGAATGTTTATAGACAGTGTTATGCAGACAGGGTGAGGAGAGGTAAGAGGAACAGGGTCCTCTGAAACTTCTGCAGAAGGCCGGCAGGAGGAAATCTTGCTGAAGGAGCAACTGGGAAGGTGGGAAAGTCAGGGCCTGGCAGCGCAGACTTGTGCATCAGCAGTTGCTTTGGTTTACAGCAGAGAGCAGCCTGTTGGCATGTGAATCTGGTCCCTTTTTGGTGACATTAAGCAAAATCCTGAGCCAAAGGGAGGGCAGAAGCTCAGCGAGGCGGGGACAAGGGCTCTGTGGAGGTGAATCAGCCTGTGGGGATGGTGGGGGGAGCCCGCCATCTTTGCTGTCTCCATAGCAACTAGCCGCCGCTTGCTTTGGTTTACAGCAGAGAGCAGCCTGTTGGCATGTGAATCTGGTCCCTTTTTGGTGACATTAAGCAAAATCCTGAGCCAAAGGGAGGGCAGAAGCTCAGCGAGGCGGGGACAAGGGCTCTGTGGAGGTGAATCAGCCTGTGGGGATGGTGGGGGGAGCCCGCCATCTTTGCTGTCTCCATAGCAACTAGCCGCCGCCGGCGCCATCTTGTTTACTGTCACCGTAGCAACTGCTCCGGCCGCCATCTTGTTTGGC
>NW_010170361.1:0-18258 GCF_000695765.1 Mesitornis unicolor | reverse complement strand
GGAGAACGCGGTGCCAATGGCTCAGCCCCGCCGGTAAAACCACATCCTCCAGGAGACCCCGCGCTTCCCAGCACGGCCGCCGCGCTACGGCGAGCGCAGGAGAGACAAACTTCGCCGGAGCGCGAAGGCGTTGGACAGTTCTCTCCGCTCCACCTGGAGGGGGCGGGAGCGGCGGGGGCCTAGCGGGGACGGGGCGGTTTCTCGCTTTCCACTCGCCGAGTTGCCCCTTGCTGCTCAGTTTCGCTCTCCTACTTAAAAGAGATGGATAATGTCCAAGTCACAGCATTTACATTTTATGCAGCTTAAGTGCCATAGCGTGGACTTGCCCCACCCCACTGGAACGGAGAAAGGCTGAGACACTGTTCCTAAAGGCCCAGATGGCATAGCATGTGCTGTCCCCAGGACTGGACAGACTGATGGATTTAGCTGGTAAATCACTTTCTGGACCAAGACCATAGCTACTCAGAATAGCACTAATGCCTCATGCTACAAAACAGGCTCCAGATTGTCCACAGTGTTTCCTCCTGCACAGGGATGAGGCAGCACATATGTTCAGCTGCTGCCTTTGCAGGGGTTTTCTCAAATGTGGTCCTGTCCACTGCCACAGGACAACAAATCTGGTCCTGAAGCAATAAAGGGAGCTTCAGTGTCCAGTCTTGTCACGCAGCAGCTCTTCTGCTCTCAGGCCGCTGGCGTGGAGGCACTGGTTGTGGTGGTAAAACTGATTTCCTATGAGCATGGGTACTAGCTGGCCATGGGACTTGATGGCCCCAGGACTGATAGGACTTGGTGCATCCTCTGACTAAGCAGAGTGGATTTGTTAAAATTTGTTTGTTTGTGCAGACATCTGTAAATAAGAAGACAGAAATACTGATTCTTCTTTTATTTTCAGCTGTCAACAATGCTCTCTTGAGTTTTCTGATCAGAAATGCTTTTTGTTCCAGCTCTGATTGCTCTCCAAGTGACAGTTCTGATCCAATGTAATTGACAGCGGTTGCCTGAGAGTGCCACTTTGCTGCATAATTGGGACATAGTCATGTGGTTAAAGCTGTGCTGCTCTGAGGTGCTGATTTTGCTAGTCTCACCTGTGTCATATGCTCTCCAGCACTATCTGATGCAGCACAGGGAAAGAAGCCCTGGGGAAATTCAGATAACCTCTGAGGGCACCAGGAATCAAATATGAAATTATGCTGCTACAGTTGTCCTGTGTTTAATTGGAGTGCAAAAGCCAACTGAAAACTCAAAAGAATAATTCATGACAAATGCACAGGTTTGCTCAAATATTTCTCCAGTAGGAGATCCTGGGGCTAGCAATGGAGTCACGTTCATACACTAAGTTCATGTCCATCCCCCTCAAAGTATCAAATATGGGTGAGTTAAGTGCTAGACTCTTGGCATCTGTTTACAGACTGACACTAATATGAGAGGTCAGACCTGGGTCTCTAAGGAGTTGCAATGAGGATACACACACTTTGTGGTGCTGCTTTTTGCCTGGCAGTAACTTTTGAACCCGGTTTCAGCCAAATGAGACACAGGAGCAGACGGCTAAAAACCTCAGGGTCCCTACAGGGCTTTGTGAAAATCAGGAAGAGGTTAAAGAGCCCCGAGCTGGTGTGGGTTTGGGAAAGGAAATAGTCTGAGATCACCTGGCAGCATGCACAGTGCAGCCAGGCAGTGTTGTGTAGCTCAAAGCCAGTAGAGTACAAATGACCACAGAGAGGGATGACAGTGGAAGCAATGGAGAAGAGGTCTCAGGGCCCATCAGAGGCTGATGCAGAGAGCTGCACTGGGACTTGCAGCAGAGAGCTGTGAGGATAAAAACCAGAAAAAAAACAGAAAACTGAAAAAAGGGCTTTCTTGGTTCATGCAACAATTAGAGGTTTTTCAACAGCGGCACAAACCTAAACTTCTCTGCCCTGGTGTTTACCCCAAACTCCTGGTGGTTTTTGCAGCATTGGGGGTCATATGTACTATCCTTTCATCTGGAAATTCCTTGCTATAGAAGTAAGCACAGAGGGCTTGGTATGCCGGGAGCAGTTCCACCATCCGAAGTCTGAGTATCTCCTACTGTGGGACCACAAGTAATACTGCAGTGGGATGGTATTGGTCCACACAGGTAGCGGCAAATGCAGCTTGGAAGGGGACTTCCTCTCACTGCCCACCCAGCTTTTGTTGCCTAACAAAAAAGTGCAGATCTAGACGGAGCCAAAAAGGCAAATGAGAGCTGCTGTTGGAAGTTTCTTCTCCTCATTGATTGCATTACCTATGTGAGGTGCCCACGCTGGTAATTTGGGTGATGAATACAACCTGGCGATGTTGCATCACAGAGCTTTCATAAAACACTCTGTTTAAGACTGAGCCAGTTCAGGGATGATTCATCTTTGCTCCTGCAAACAGATGCTAGTTTGGGCACTTTTTGTGTGCCCTATTGGAATTACTCAACAGTGACATTTTTCTCGGTAAACAAGCCACTCCTTTTCTAGCTTCACTGTATAGAATAGGTGTTCTGATTCCTAAGGGACCCTACAGCCCTTCCTGGCAGCTCTTCCCATCTAATTCAATCTTTTTGCACTTGGAAGACCACAGCTATATGTATTATTCTAACTGGGATCTCATCATGGCCCTGTGCAATGGCATTCATACTTCAGAGATGCTGCCTATTCCTGTGGGATCTATTCCACCCCATCCTCATGTCCCAGAGGGATAACTATCACCCACTGTTAATTTTGGCCAAGCTTTCAGGTTTTATTTCCTTACAGTTAACCACTTCAGTGCTACACTGTGGTCCCTTCTGCCCTTCCCACCACAGACCTTCCACAGCAATAGGTGCAATGTCGTCATTACTGCTCCTCAGTGGTTTTAGTTTGCCTGGGAAGTCCACTTTAACATACTCAGTCTTACATACCAGGACCCTTTATTGAGAAAACACTTCAGCTGCCTTTGCCTCTTCCTTTCCAAGTTTTCTCCTGTTGGAGTTTATTGGCTGGAACACCTGCCAGCGTTTGGTTTTGCCAATGAAAAAACAGCCTCCTCCCAGTTCATATGCATTAACTTGTATGAGCTGCATGAGTTCTTGTTACTTTTCTTTGGGATTGATGGGTAAAAACTGCTGTTAAATTGAAAGGTATTGCTGTTTTCATAAATCCCTGGGAGAAAGCTGCTTGCCTTTTATTTTCTAGCTTGGAAAACAAGAGATTTTCCTAGTGGGTTGGAATAGCAGTACTATAGGTATCTTCCAGTCTTTCTGCTGCTAATTGGCAAAAGGCAGCATGAGCTTCATAGTCTTTTGTGGAGGTTAGCAGTGGTCTGTATCAAAAATGGAGTCTGAGTGATCAGCTCCGTTTGGCTTCAGAGAGAGGAGTGAATAAACTGCATTTCAGACTTCTCTGTGTGGCTTCATATGCCAGGAACTTCCTTTACATGAAAGACAGACCTCTTTGTAAGAAAGGAAATCAGCTTTTCTCAGCTCCCAGAAAGATCATGTTTCTGGTGCCACACTGAACACTTTCCAGAGTGAGTTTTAAATGGCAGTATTAAAGAAAGAAAAATACCCAGAGAGGAAAGCTGTAATTCCTGCCGGCTAGCTTAAGCCAACTAATCATCTAGTGGAAGCTCATCAACTACACAAGATGGGCTTGTCCAGAGAGCTAAAAACTTCCTTCAGGTGCCTCTCTTGGGTGGGGAAGCGCCAAGCCGATTACGTGAACTGAACACAGAAGCTGTGGGCAGCTGAAGCTGCACAAGATGAGTCTGAAAGGCCTGACAAACAACACTGTTCTGCTTCTGATCTGTGTCTCACAGAGCATTTTGAACTCCTCACCTTGACAGCAGCATCTTAAAAACCAGGCTGTCTCATCAGCTGGTGTTGACTTTGCTGCCTTGGCCCTCAGCCTGCTCAAGGCTGCATTACCTGGGTGTGTGATCAGCTCCCAGGAACAACATCGTGCTGGACCTGGCACCCTTCTTCTGGGAAGGTCCCTGGTTACAATCCTTTGCTGGGTTGCAGTGACGGATGCTTATAGCAGAACTGTCAAGGTTTATGGATTTGGTTGTTGGTTTCACTTCTTATCCTAGTAGGTGCCTGACCGTCATCTGCTTTGCACCTTTCTTGGCAAGTCTGAGGAAAGACCAGAGGTTAATACGGTCTTGCAGACCAGTGAGTGGTTTTGGTCTGTCTTAATGTGATGAGAAGCACTTCAGGTGTGATGAGTTCACAGGTCACTGATTTAACAGCACAGTGTTCAGCAGTGCTTTATTTTTTCAACGGTGCTGCTCATATAGGGGGTTGCAGACTGTTGTCTGCCACACTTGCTGGCACAGAAGCTAAGGGCTATGTACAGTTTGCAGCAATCTGTGGTAGGACTTTTTACATGCTCTGTGCTTAGCAAGACCACAGACCCATGTGCAGAGACCCCCACTACTGTGGAAATGTGTCCACCAGCTGGGCTAAAGAAGAAGAAAAGCAGAAAGGAGGAGAGGAGGGAACATACGGGATACGTGCACTGCCAAGTTAACAGTACAGATTTCCACATCAACGTGATTTTCTTAATTTGCGAGGAACTCAGTGAAAGAATGGAAGCCAACAGGGTGCGATGGATAGAAAAGCAATTGTTAAAACTACATGTTATTTTTTCTTTGTCTGCTCACTTGACTTGAGGAATGGGAACAGGCAGATGGGGGAATTCAGGGAATGTGCTGTGCACCTGGAAACTTGACAGCTTTTCTCTGTTAGATCTAACCCAAGCTGTTTAACTCCATCTAGGATCTGCTGCATGATCAGAAGGGAAAGAAGTGGAAAGGGATTTATCTGTGCATTACCAAGACTCTTGGCAAACCAACCCTTGCCCAGGTCACTGCCCTCCACCCTCCTCTGTATTTCTCTTTTGTTCTCACTTGAGCATTTCCAGGGTGCATTGCTACACAAAGCAGCAGCACCTTTTCCAACTATGGTAATATGCTGGAGCACAAACATCCCCACTGCAAATGGGGAGTCACAGGTAGGGTGTTTGCTGCTGTCAGCAAGGTTTGGGTGAATTATTTATAGCTGTTCTGCCGTTTTTAGCTTTGGGAGCAGTCCAGCCAGAAGGAAATTTTTAAGTATTGGGAAAGAGAATGCAAATGTTTGAAATTTGTCTGTTGGCTGCAGTGGGTTGTCTGCAGCATTAACTGGTGACGCTGGCAGCTCTTCCTAGTGATCCTGGAGCTCTGTCTTCCTAGAGAGGTGTTTTCATGGAAATCTGCCCAAGAACTGTGTACTTCAGCCGTGACCTGTCACAGAGGCAAGGGACAACATGTGAGCCACTACAGAAAGCAACGTGTTGGAGTGAGTCCAGAGCAGCTGGCTCTCTGCTCCCAGGCTGCATGTCTGGAGTGGTGTCATATCCTCTGTTTTGTGCAGAGCCCTCCAAGACCTTGGGCAATAGGTAAGACATTGGGCTGCACTGAGCTAGATTCAGTCTATATGACTGCTGCTCCAGAGGGCATGTGACCATGAAGCAGAGCCATTCAAGCAATTACATTTGCACAGAAATCCCAGGAATGTAAGATTTTCTTTTAAACAACCAGTGTAAAAGTGCTGAGCCCACAAACCTCACCTCTTTTGCCTCCCTTCCTAGCAAAGCGTCTTTTTTCTCAGCCATTTCATTAGATGTATTTGTTTTCAAAGCAATTGTGTGCTTTCAGTCAAAAACCAGACGCAGAGAAGCCCTATGAGCAGCCTTGCTCTGCCCCAGGCACTGGGAACCCATTTCCCACTCCATCCCTGAGCATCCCCACCCTGCACCTCCTCCACCACTCGTGCACTGTTCCTGGGCTGAGCTTCCTCCAGGCTGAGGGACCAGATTACACACCAAAGTTACCAGTGGAGGGGTGAAAAAAACAACCTGTGACCCCTGCCAGCCAACTCGCAGCTCAGCCTCAGGAGGGTTTTGTGCAGAGGGAAATGTGTCAGTCCCGAGAGCCCTTTGTGGTGACAGAGCTTTCCTGGAGCATGAGGTCCACTCACAGACCTGTCCTCTGCCAGCACCAGCCTGGTCCAGCCCCAGGACACCATGGTGGAGATGTCTGAGGATTTGTCCCATCTTTCTCCTTCTCTTTCACCAGGAATGTGGAAAAAAGGCACGTGGTGGTGTATATAGCTGCTGCAACTGCTGGTGTATTATGTAGGTGGTGGTGGTGGCTGCAGGGCCATGGGAAGCAGAGTGGCAGAGCCTGCAGGCACTCATTTAAAATCTTGCCAATATTTTGCACTGTGGAAAGCTCAGTGTTGTTTTAAACCACTGGAGTATGAATGTAGCTTCTGTATTCCTAGGAATCGTTGTGTGTAGTTTTAGTTACAGTGAACGTATTCCTTGGTTTGAAGTCGTGAGCTTGTGAATTCATCCTGTGACAAGTTTCCTGTCTGTCCCTGCTGTGCAAAAGAACACAGCAGTGCTGGTCCTCATGTGGAAAGCCAATGCCAAGCTGAAACTAGGTGAGAGTCTGGATCAATATCTTTCCAGCTAATCCTCAGAAAGGGTGGGGAGGAACAGGCTAAACGATGACATGAAAGATTTGAAGTCAGATGAGTTGCAACCTTCTCCGCAGAACATCAACCAAACTTGTGGACAGCTTGATCCTGGTCCAAACCAATGCAGCAAAACCAAAACTAGCCCCAGCTTGTCACTTCCATCTCTTGGTAACCCTGGATGGCATCTTGAAGTACTCCTCTTCCTATCTCTTTCATTCTGTGGATATTCATTTGTGTTGAAGAAGTTCACCACAGAAAGCCAATTTAAGAGCTGATTTCTGGGAAGTCACATTTCCACCTGGGGTTCCAGCTGGACTTGCAAGAACCCAGCCCAACACAAGGAGCAGAGGGCAAAGCGTAGAACCAGAGTAAAGGAAAATGAAAGCGTGGCTTACTCAGCGGTTGTATTTCCATGTCCACACTGAGTTCAACTGTGGAAAGGGCTGCAAGGCTGTGGCAGAGGGGCTGTGAGGAGCTCCAGCGCTGTGAGGAGCTCCCAGGTTGGATCAACCAGGCTTCCCTGAGTGACCGCACAATCTCTGGGGTGGCAGACACCCATCTCGTGTGACAAACCCCACCAGACCCTGTGGTGGGTGCTGGCACCATCACCTCTCATCCCAGCCCTGCCACAGCTGTGTGTGCCTGCTGGGACCCAGGTGGGCTGGGACAGGGAGGCAGCGGCGTGGGTGAGCTGGGCCCTCCGAGCAGAGGCCTCGCAGTTCCCTCTGGTGAGCACCAGGATCCTGCCCAGGCACAGGTCACCTCAGCCCCAAGTTCTCCTGAAGGCCTCCCCGTGGGACCGGTGCAGTGGGGATGAAGCTTCCCCTCACAGCTGGGTGGTGTCAGGTTGACAAGGAGGGGGACAGGCATTCCTAGGGAGAGGGCAGAAGTTCGGCCAAGGTGGGATGGTGCTGGCCGGAGGCACTGGGCAATGCTTTGGGGAGCAGGGCTGGAGGGGAGCTGGTGCTCAGACCTGCTGGTGACTCAGCTGGTGACCTCTGGTCCTCCTGACTCCCCAGGCCTGAATCCAGGGCCATTTGTGGTCAAACATGAAGCCTTCATGATGCATAAATTGCCTGGCCATGACTCGGTCACCACTCCAGATGCTCAGCATGGCTGCTGGGTGCTCAGCCTTGTGACCAGCTCTCCAAGAGGAGTCACCCCCAGCTGCTTTGTCCTGTGGGATCTGGCACTTTGAAGTCCACACCCAGCCTGTCCTGTAGTGTGTGACTCGGCTGCTGGCTGCCCCAGGGACCCTTCCCTCGTGCCTGTCGTGCGTTGCCTGAGCTGCTGACCACAGCCCCTCGTGCTCCCCGTCCTGTGGCCTGGAGCGCAGGTGCAGAGCCTGGAGTGCTCAGCAAGGCATAACGTTTGGCTGCTGCCTCTCAAGAGGAGGGTGATGAGCCTGGGGTCAAGCCCTTGCCATTGCTCACTGGGCAAAGGGTGGGCTGGGGGTCTCTGACTCCTTCAGGGCTCCCTGCCCCTGAGCTGTGAGCTCTGGGGAGGCAATGGGGCATTTCTGGGCAACATTTGAAAAACCGTCTCGTCCCCATCACCACCACACTGGAGTATCCCTGCACCCAGATCTGCTGTGCCTCAGCCCTGCCCTGCACCCCTACCCTGCCATGGCCAAACCCCTGCCCTGCGTCCTGCCTGGTGAAGGGTGAGAGCACTGGGTGCACCCTGTCCCTCTGGGATGGACCCTGTCCTGTGGAGTGCAGCCACTGCCCGCCTCTCCCTGCGATGGTCATTCCTGTCCTCGTGGGGAAGGACCCCAGGGTGCAGGGATGATGACAGAGCAGCATCCCCCACAGGGTCGGGGCTCACAGCCCTTCTGGGTGGGGAGGTTGTTACTGACTGTCAGTGCCACCCATGCGGCAGGCATGCTGTGCCATGCTCCAGGGATCACCGTCATGATCACCATGGCTGGTGCAGTAACCACAGAGGCTTGTGAGGGCTGAGGGAGGGCGAGCAAAAGCTGGGCAGTGCCCCCACCAGCCCAGCACCCACGTGTTCCCCTGCCCACACTCCCACGAACTCTTCCATTTACAGCAAACAGCAGACCAGGGCTGTGTTGGGCAACATGGCAGATGGACAGAGCCTGGGGGTCCCCCACTCTGCCCCCTGCACTGCACTTTTTGCTTTGCTACTCCCCCCAGGCAGCTGCAGGGCACCGGTGGGTTCGGTGGCTGTGGAGGAGACGTGTGTCTGGGTGATGTGGCTGCAGAGGGACCAGCCTGGGTGGTGCGGGGTGTTTGGAGGAAGCTCTGCAGAGCTGCTGTCCCTCTCCCAAACCTGTCTCTCTGGCTCCTCGCTACCCTGGCTCTACTCGCCCAGCCGGATTGCTCAGGCTGGGTCCCCCTAGTTCTCGTCACCAGGTGATCCCTGGTGTTTTGGCCAGTGCCCGCCCTGGCTCAGAGGCCACAGGAAGGTCTGCTGGACTTGGCCACACTGTGCTGGTGCTGCCATGCTGTGCCAGTGCCACCGTGCTGTGCTGATGCCACCCAGCCATGCTCACAGGGGGTGGGCGCATAGGGCATCCTGGCTCACGTGCTGACCTGCTGTGAGACCTCAGGGAAGCAGGGCAGGGGGTGTACCACCCTCCTTGGGGTGTTGGTCTAATCAGTTCGTCTCTGTTTCAATCCAGCTTTACTTCTTCAGATCACTGACAGAAAGCGGTGACGATGAAGACACCACTTTAGCTCCCTGATTATAGAGCGGCACAGGAGCAGGTGGAGTCCCACTGACTTTGGCAGCGTCTTGCCAGAGAGGAGCACACCCGTGAGTGCTCCTCTGGAATGGCAGCCTCTCGAACCAGCCCCACCAATGCCAGCCCCAGTTTGGAGTTACAGCATTCAGCCTCCACCTGAACTGCATCATTTGGGATGCTGGACCAGACACATCTAAAATACCTTATTGCAACCAAAGGCATGGTTTCTGTCCTCCCCTTTGCTTTTCCATGTCCTCCCCCTACCCCAGGGGAGGTCAGACCTGGCAGCTGGATCTGTCTCCAGCTTTGCCTTCGCATCAGTTCAGTAAATCCCACCTTGCCCAACACCCTGTGCAGCCGGGGCAGGAGGGTGGAGCTGGCACCAGCGCCTGCGCCTGCAATCGCAGCCGGTTCTTGCGTCACCTCGCCTGCAGCCTTCACTTCAGAGGAGCAGGAAGTGAAAAGGGGTTTTGTTAATGTCCTGAGTTAGACACAAGCACACAAAGTATCCAGCTGTGGCAAAGCGGGGTTTACAGGAGAAGCAGTTCTGCAGGAACTTTTCAGCTAAGAGTAGGATGGTCTGGAGGTGAAGAGGATTGTAGCCAGAAAAGCAGTAGCGCTCCTAAATGTGTTCTTCCTGCTGCTGCCCTGTTGTCATCGCTTTCACTTGGATGAGACCAGAGAAAGAAGCTATGGAAATAAAATTACTGTCCCTGGCTGGCCTGGGAAGGGATGCTGTGAAGCTGCCTTGGGGGTTGCTGCAGCAGCTCGGGGTTGTTGATGCAGGGACAGGAGCTGGAGTGAAGGATATGGGAATGATTTTTCCCACTGGACCCATACTTTGGTCCTCTCATTGAGGATCAGCTCCTAACAACTCTGCTGGTGTCTGTCCTTGCTCAGGTGTTAACATCCCCCTGGGCACACGGGCACGACCCCACACTGGTGCTGCTGCCTGGTGTAGGAGAGAGGTGGTGTCAGGAGGGGTGGTATTCCCAGTGCTGCCTGGCTCTGAATACCAGCTGTGTCTGTGCTTTGCTGGATGAGGGTCACGGTGCCCTCAGGATGACAGAATTGAGCCCCATAGCTTTGAGAAGCAGACGGCTCAGGGCAGAGGCAGAGCTCTGGTGCCTGGTCCCTTTGCTGGCCCAGATGGCAGCAGGCAGGGTGGGCAGGGTAGGCAGTCTGTGCCTGCTGAAGCGCTGCCAGCTCCGCCCCCGCACCCCACACAGTGCCCATCTCCAACTGCACTTCCAGCAGTGGGACACCCTGCTCCCAGGTGAGGAAGGGGAAGGCTCGCAGGAGCCATGAGCCCCCGAGGTCACCAGCTGCAGCCATTCCCTATCCCGTTCCTCCTCCGTGTTGTGGGTGCTCCTTAGCCACGAGCCAGCAGCCTGCCCAGCAGACCCACAAACCATTCCCTGACCTGACCTCGCCTTCTCAGACCCTTCCTGGTCTCAGCTATAATAATGGGGTATCACGGTCCCATGAAGGGCAGGTGAGGATGGCAACACCTGACACTGTGAGAGCTTATCAGTACCGTACCATGACACAGTTTTTAGGTGCATTAAAGGGCACTGGGGAAGGTTTGCTCACAGATCTTGGAGGTGTGTTTGTGGTGTTGCAAAACCAGCTTCCTTGGTGACCGAAACCAGGCTGCTGCAAGCTGGAGGTCAGGAAGGACTGATGTGGGCTGCCAGCAGAAATGTCGGGAAGGACCTCACCTCCTGAGGGCAACACCGTGGGGAGCGGCGTCTCTTCCCCAAGCACCGAGCTGGCTGCGTCAGGCCTGCCTGGCAATCTACCTAAAGATCCACAAATAAAGTGCATCTACAAGTGTCAGCGGGTGAAGCCAGCCTTGTGCTTCAGTGTGACTCTGTTCCCAACGGAGACCCCGATGCTGCAGGTGAGGCCGTTCCTACACAGCTGGGATCTGCCGCCAGCACTGGTGCTGGGCTGCCTGGGCTCGCCTAGGCTGCAGTCAATGAGCCATAAAGGCTTCTGAAGGGTCTTGGACCTTTTTGAAGGGGACTTTCCTATTTCATTTCAAAAAGATAGTGAGGCTTGGCCCTATCAGACACATTTTATGGGAGTCTTGAGGCTGTTCAGTGTGGAGAAGAGAAGACCAAGGCCAGGACTCAGCCCTTTTGCTGGCCTGGAATGTCCTTCACTTGTTCCAGTTCATCTGGAATCTATCAGCACCACAGCCCAAAGCCTGTCAACTCATCTCACAACAGGCACCTGATGCACAGCAGTGGTGTGGGGAGTTTCTCCATGATGGCCCTAACACGGCTGTGCACTGCGGTGCTGCTGTCCCCACTCCCATGCAAGTGGGTTCAGCTCAGCCCAAGGGACTCAGCAGAAACTCTGAACATGCCCAGCAGCACAGAAAACGGAGCATGGACATTTCACAGAACTGTTCACTTGGAAAAGACCTTTAAGATCATCAAGTCCAACAATAACCTGTCCACCACTAAACCATGTCCCTAAGCACCTCATCTCTCCATCTTTTGAACCCCTGCAGGGATGGTGACTCCACCACTGCCCTGGGCAGCCCCTTCCAGTGCCTGATAACCCTTTCAGCAAAGAGATTTTTCCTCATATCCAATCTAACCCTCCCTTGGTGCAACTTGAGGCCATTTCCTCTAATCCCATTGCTTGTTACAGGGGAGAAGAGACCAACCCCTCCTTGCTACCCTCTTCTTTCAGGGAGCTGTTCAGGGTGATAAGCTCTCCCCTCGGTCTCCTTTTCTCCAGGATGAACTCCTCAGTTCCCTCAAACGCTCCCCATAATTAATGTGCTCCAGACCCCTCCCCAGCTCCGTTGCCCTTCTCTGGCCACACTCCAGGTTCACAGGCAGGTTCACAGACCCAGATGCCCACCCCATGCCTGCCCATCTTTAGCTGCCATTCCAAATTTCACACCGCTCCTGTGTGAGAGCTCCTTCTGCATCTGCTGGGCCCTCTGCCGTGCTGCTGGTGCCACCGAGCCATGCTGCTGGTCTGGCTGTAAAGAGCCTGTAGCTAATTTTAACCTCGGGGGTGTTACGTTTTTCGGGTCATTGGGATGAGTAGTGGGGAGGCCGGGGTGGGGGCATGGTGAGTGCAGGGCCGTGAGTGCGTGGCAGCTGCACAGCCGTTAAAACTGGGGGTAGGAATCCTGGGTATGATAACAGGGGATCTGTTCCTACTGCCTCAGCACAAAACCAGACTGCGGATTAAGAGAGGACTTTAGTGTCCCCTTCCACCCCTCAATATAGAAAAACCTGTGCAGGTCAGGACATTTATAGCTGCCCTCCCTTATCAGGAGCTCTCCTGGGTTTCGCTCTTGGGTGACACCTGGGAGCGCGTCCTGGGTCTGCTGGAGGCTGCAGAGCCTGCCCTGCACACACTGCACAACCTGGATCTCCATGGGCTGTGCAAAGTGGGGGGTGCAGCTGTGGGGCCAGGCAATGGCAAGCACCCACGGCGTGCTCCTCAGAGCTAGGGCAGAGGAAAGCTCTTGACCTGGTGTCATGCTGCTTCAGCTAAAAGGCTCCAAAGACCTCACCCGACGCTACCATAGCCTTTACTGCAGCCACAGGAGCTTGACAAGGAGGAGGTCCCTCCTTTGGAGATATCCCGTATGCAAACTGATGAACTGCTCCAGGCTCTCCACCAGCTCTCTGGGTCCCTCCTCTCCATTTTTCACACCTGACTTTACAATCTTGCCTCAAGAAGGAGATGAAGAGCCGCTCAACAGGGCCCCCAGAGCAAGGGGAGTGACTCAGCCTAAATGCCAATGAGCAGGGAGATCCCAGGGGAGCAGGAACCCCCAGGATCATGGACCAGCTCATGGGCAGTTCTGGGGAAAACTGCAGCCAGTCCCTGTCCCCAAGGGACACCCAGACCAGGGCTCGGGGCTGCAGGAGCAGCGAGGTCCCTTCTTGCCCTGGGACAGCTGCAGAGAGCAGATCCCCTGGGTGCCTTTAACCCCCCAGGACAAGGTGTCAGGCAGCTGACACCCTGTGGTGGGAGCTGCCTTCCCTCCTGGCCTGCATGCCGTAGCCTGAAGACACCCTAACCTTTTATGCTGCGACTCACTGCAAGGAAAGCCATCAACACGCTGCCTGGAACAGATCCTCTGAGACTGGTATTTGGGGCTGAGGGTCACACTGAGTGCTGGATAAACACGTCCTTATCCCAGGGATCCAGCATCAACCCCTTAGATCGCAGAAAACTCACGAATGAGAAAAGAGAATATAAAGCAGAGGTGGTGACCCGGCCAGGGCAGCCGAGTGCAGTTTGGCCGTTCTGGAGCTGCTCCTGCTGGCCACTGCCAGCACAAGGTCCCCAGCTCCCTCCCGGGATGCTATGGGAAGCTGCTTCTCTCCACATCAGGACAAAACCAAACTGCAGGGTGGAAAACTCCTCCAGAAAGGAAGATGGGTTCAGTTTTCCCCACTTTACTTGGACCTTCTGGGTTGAGTAGGCTTGTGATGAGGCTTTGACCATGCAGTTTGAATCAGAGCATAGGCTTCTTCTCATTTAAGGGGCCCCATCTCCAAGATGCCCCTAGGGGTGAGGTGACCCATGGCTGGTGACTGTTAACGGGGCAGCAGCTGGGTTCCCCACTCTTCTTGCCTGTGGAGGCTGCCTGCTCCCACTGCCGGGCTCTGGCAGAGGTGCCAAGGCTGCTGGGGAGGTAGCAGTGACGGGGTAACCTGGTCCCCTGTCAGTCCCAGCCACCCTGGCCGCCTGGACCCAGGCCGGCAAGGTTACTGCTGGCTGAGACACACACACCCCAAAATCACCCTGGGTCAGATTACTGGGCTTGTCTCACCAGCTGCTATTTCCTTCTGTCCCAAAGCCAAGCGAGAAGCCTGTCGAAAACAAGACGGTGTCAGTCAAAAGGTGCACTGAGTCAGAGCTCTCCCAGGTCACACAGGGCTGCCTGTGGCCATGGGCTCTCAGCACAGTCCCCAGCCGGGAGGGACACCCCACCCTGGCGGGTGCTACTGTGGAAGGGGGCCAGCTTCTCCCCTGACGACTCCCCCAAAGTATCTGCTGGGCAGATTTCCCAATGGGATGTCGCTGCCTGGACAAAAGCCAGTTTGCAACCCTCGTTTCAAAGGATGTTTTGGTGTCTCCTGGCAGAAAGCTGCTGGTGACCCAAGTTCTAAACATAGAAGCCAATCAGGTTTTTTTGTAACAAATGCAAAACATCCATGCCACGTTCATCTTTGAGAAACAGGTCTTTTTGTCAGAGCAGTATAAATGTAACACTCAGATTTCTTTCAAGTGAGGTCACCTCCTGGCTGTGGTCATTCCCAGAGTGTTCTCACGGTTATTTGCTCTGGGTAAATTCCTCCATGCTCCTTCACTGCTGGAAAGCCATGCTCAGAGCCTTTGGCAAATCCCAGGCCTGGGGCTGTAGCTCTTCATGTGCTGGACCATCCCCACCTCCAGTGATGGGCGGTTCCTCCAGGACCATGGTGTGCTGTGAAGCCTGCCTGCGGCCTGCTCCTGGGGCAGAGCGGCTGGGGGAGGCCTCCATCTCTCCCCCACACCCCTGGGTGCCCTGCAGGCTGTGGACATCTGTTGGTGACACAAGGAGGCCTCTTGGGGCTGCAGGGCTGTGGTTGCCCTGTAGGCGTGATCAGCATCCATCTCCTCCACACCTCACTCAGGCTGGTGGCTCTTGTCCAACCCCAGCAGCTCCTGCCCACTGCAGAGCACATCGGTGTCCCTGTCCCCCAGGCACATGGGACGTCCCCAGGGGATGATCTGTTCTCAGTCCTGAAATAATCACAGGTTCCCCGAGTGCCCAGCTCCTCGCAGAGCCTGAGGAGCCTCACAGCTCTTCTCCAGCGTGGGCTGGGCAAAGGGGCAGAGGTCTCCACATCCATTGAGGGTTGGGAGTCAATGCCAACAGTGGAGCAAGGGCAGGATGAGGCTGCAAAGCACTGTGCTGGGAGCGGTGGGGTCCTGCCCACCAGGCAGCAAGTGACCAAAGGTCTCAACAGCTCCAATTTAATAAGCACCCGAGCCACACCATG
Organism: Mesitornis unicolor; assembly: GCF_000695765.1. NCBI lineage: Eukaryota > Metazoa > Chordata > Aves > Mesitornithiformes > Mesitornithidae > Mesitornis > Mesitornis unicolor. The sequence goes on along the minus strand of NW_010170361.1, from coordinate 3,005 downwards.
TCCACTTACATCAGGGACTGAATTGAACCCTTTGCCTCTGTGCCCCTGGCCCAGCCCTTTGGTGCTGGCAAAGAGGAAAAGGGAAGAGGGAGTGGATGTGGCTGTGGTGCCCCATGGACTGGGAATGGAGCCCACCTGGGCCAGCCAGGTCTTGGGCATCTCTGGGGGAGCAGGGAGGTGGGAGAGACCACGCTGGGCCCGTTACTGATGGATTTTCCTCCGGCCACTAAACCCCCTCAAGACTCCACTGAGATTTCTCAGGGCCTGGTAGTTTAGCCCAGTTTAAATGGATTTTGAGAAGAGTGAGCAGAGGTAGCGCTGACACCCGTTGGAACATCTCCTGCCCCGATGCCACTGCTAAAGGAGCCAGAGCTGCTCACGAGCAGAGCAATGAGGATTTTTAATGATATAAAAAGCATATGTTGCCTTTTCTTCATCTAGGACACAGAAAACCAGGAAGCAGGAGCTCCCAGGAAGTTTATCTCAAGGGACAGACAGCATGAAAACAGCAGCCTGAGGAGCTGAAGCATGGCAGGCACCTGGACACCAGAAGAGGTGGGTTATTACGGCACCTCCCAGTCTGCTTCCCTGGGGCTGGGTGGATGTCAGGGTTTCTGGGCTCATCCCAGGTCCCTGGACTTGGTGCCCTGAGGGCTTTCAGTGGAAAGGGGGTGGCCAGGACAGAGAGTTCTGCTGGGGGAGGAGAAGGAGCAGCCTCTGCTCATTTCATTTTCTGTTCACTGGTGTTCAGCGCAGAGCGTGTATTTAAGGGTGTCTCTGTATGTTGTGCATGGACCTCTTCATTAACTGCTCTTCCTGGCCTCATGTGACGAGCACACAACTCACAAACCAGCAGCAAGCCACGTGGTTCAAATAAATGGTGGCCTGTGTGCACTTGGGACCTGGGGGGACTTCAGCCGGCTGTTGACCCATGCCCCAGAACACACAGGGGCTGTGAGATGTTTCCTCACGGTGCTCAGCAGTTCCCATTGTGACCCTGGCATTACCAGGAGAAATGACTGGGGCAGCGCTCCCTGGGCTCAGGGAAGAACTCACGCCAGGACCAGCATCCACTTGGGATGCAGCGAGGTGACCCCAGGAACCGAGGGAAACCAGAGCAGGCAGCTGGGGCTGGAGGGGCGCCCTGGGACACCCTTGCTGAGTCCATCCTGAATTCTGGAGATGTTCTTGGAGGGCTTTGCAAAGATCGGGTCACATTGTTATTTCCTGATCATTTATATTTTTAGACGTTTGGGGTAGCTGGACCCAGCATCCTTTTTTTCTTTTTTTTTTTAAATAAAGGACGGGTAAATAATGAGAGCCCTGACTGATTTGCATGCCATTTGTTGTGTGAAACGAAGCACGTGTGTTACATGCCAGCTCTGCACCTTGCCAGGAGCTATCGGCGCTGCTTCCAAAAACCTCTTGGATGAAGCAGCAGCCAGTGTGATCCCCATCCCACTTTCAACAGTCACCCAAGTACACCGAGTGCCACTGGTTACAAAGCAGAGCCCAAGGCGCTGCTGGCGCAGGCTCATGCGGTGACCAAGCACTGACTCGCCATTACCTGCAGGCAGGTGATGTGCAGGCAGCTGCCTGCTCGCCCTCTCCAGGCACAGCCATCTCGGGCCTTACACCTTGACTTTCCTCAGCAGTCTGATGGCCAGGTCATCCCCTTTGCTAGGTTGGGTGTCCTTGTGTCCCACCAAGAAGTCACTCTGGTTTTCATTCCCTTACTCAATGTCAGACACCTCTGTCTCTGGGGACCACGGGCAGGGCCATCCCAACCCCTGTGGGCTCTCCCCACCAGCCCTGTGGCACAGCAGGAGGCAGAACGCCATAGGAACACTCAGGGCGGCAGCTCACACACACAGGGGCTGGGTGACCACAGACTCCTGCCTGCTGTTCCCTGTGCTGGTGAGATTAAAGTCACCATTTCCTGCTGCTGCATGGGCATGGCTGTCAGCCACTGCCCGAGCCCACTGATCACAGTGCCCGGGGCCTGGCAGGGGCAAAGCTCTCTCCTCTGCTAGCTCCTCACCACCTCTGCAGTCACATCCCTGTGGCAATAACTACTTCTCTTTTGCTGCAGTGAAAGACCAGGGCAGTGTTCAGAAGAGATTGAAGCATCTCCCATCTCAGTAGGGAGAGAGGCGTGTCCCATTAAACCAATCCTTCCAGAGACGCACCAGTGTGAATGGGACAATTTCTTCTGGGGTTAAGTTCAGCAAGATTTGTTCTGATGCATTTGTTTATACCCACCCCTGAACAGCAGCGGGATTAAAGGTTGATTTCCGCACTCCTGCTGCAGCCAGCACGAGCTGTGTCAGAATTGCTCCCTGTGAAACAGGTACCAGCAAGAGCAGCAAAACAAAACCCTACCGGCAGCACATGCTGCTGCCCCTGCGCAGGGACCAGACTGGAGGTGCAGCTTCAGGTCTGCTGCGGTTCCCAGGTGTCTCCTGCAGCTGCCTCCACCGCGGTGCTGAGCAGTTTGCGGCATTGATCGAACCTGCCCTTGCCAGCTGAAAATGTACTCTATGGGACATCCCAAATGAGTGGATTTTCCACTTTTCCAAGGTTCTACCTTTCCAGGTTTTAAGGTTCAGAGGCTCCTGCTCCTCTCCCGGCAGGCTCTCCTCCTAAGACGGTTTAAGCCCTTCTGCGAGATCCTTCAATTGCAGACGACTAAACGTTACTTAATTTGTGACTGTGAGTTGAGTAAGACTCAATTAAATTCTGCCTCTTGTGAATTGGCGATGGGGAATTCTCACCTGTGCTGCCAGATGAGTCCTAACTGTACCATGCGTGACTCAGACACTTTACCTGCTCTATTAATGGCTGTTTTAATAAATGTTCTATCTTAACACGGACCATTTCCTGCCGTGTGACGTAGCTCGGCACGGCATCAAACCAAACCGCGGTCCCCTGGCTGGCCAGTGCTGAGGACAAGGAAGAACCCGGTATCTCCGAGCACCCTGGAGGCTGCAGCCCTCACGGGGGTT
>NW_010170360.1:0-1082 GCF_000695765.1 Mesitornis unicolor | reverse complement strand
GGCGGCCAAAGCCATCCACAATATCTGCTCCGTCTGCCGCGACCACATGGCCCAGCACTTCAACGGGCTCCTGGAGATCGCCCGCTCCCTCGACTCCTTCACGCTATCACCTGAAGCTGCCGTGGGGCTCCTCAAGGGTACGTATGCAAAATCTCCCCGTGTATTTTAGTGCTACAACCCCGTTTTCACCTTTTTTTCCCCAGAAAAAAGTGGCTTGGTTTGCCCCAGGGCGCTCCACGTTGTCCGTGGTGAAAGTCTTCTCCAGAGCTCGCTTGGGGCAGGGGGTAGAGAGATCCTGTCTGGGTTTATGAGCTGTCAGCATCCCTGCTCTGAACTTAAAATGCGGGGAAAAAAACTGAACAGAACACCGGTTCTAGTGCTCACAACCGAGTTAGCAATGGGCTACCACAAATCTGAACGCTTGGAAATCATCTGCTGTATGCACAGGGTGGGGAATTGCAAATATTTCTCATTTTGGAGGCAGTTTGGGTGTGGGAACGGAGGTTTTTAGCTCTAAAAATACCATTTTTAATGCTCTTAGCAATGAGCTACCACTTATCCAACCACGTAGAAATCATCTGTCTATGCACAGGGTGGAAAATTGCAAATATTTCTCATTTTGGAGGCAGTTTGGGTGTGGGAACGGAGGTTTTTAGCTCTAAAAATACCATTTTTAATGCTCACAACTGAGTTAGCAATGGGGTACTGCTAATCCAACCACATAGAAATCATCTGTTTTATGGGGTAGAGAGATCCTGTCTGGGTTTATGAGCTGTCAGCATCCCTGCTCTGAACTTAAAATGCGGGGAAAAAAACTGAACAGAACACCGGTTCTAGTGCTCACAACCGAGTTAGCAATGGGTTGCCACAAATCTGAACGCTTGGAAATCAACTGATGTGCACAGAGGGTGGAAAACTGCAAATATTTCTCATTTTGGAGGCAGTTTGGATGTTAGAATGGAGGTTTTCAACTCTAAAATCACCATTTTTAATGCTCACAACTGAATTAGCAATGGGGTACTGCTAATCCAACCACGTAGAAATCATCTGGTTTATGCACAGGGTGGAAAATTGCAAATATT
>NW_010170359.1:0-623 GCF_000695765.1 Mesitornis unicolor | reverse complement strand
CATACACTCACATAAAAACTATATCAATATATAGCTTAATGTTTGCCTTGCACAATAATGTCCAGCAAACACTTTTAAATCACTATCCATTCTAATTTTAAGGAGGCTTATGTGATTAATTTTCCACCATTCATTTTTTTTCTAATGGTGAAGAATAAAATTGTTTGGTTTTCCAGTTGCAATTTTTGCATTACTATTTTCATTTCCCACCTAGTTTTTTGCTTCATAATTTTACAGATAATCTAGACTTAGTAGTTTGGAGGTTTTTTTGTGCGCAAAGGCTCCTCACTCATGTCAGTGTTTAAATAATCGAATGTGTGTAATCTGTTTTAAAAGTATCTCCTCATTTATTACTCACCTGCGACAAACTGTATCTACAAGTGAGAAGAGAACTGAACCATGAACTGAAGAGTTTCTGTAGCTGTCTTCATAATTCCCACATAGACCATGTCCTGTAACACCTTGAAGTGCTTTTTGAGAATTTTGGTGCACAATAACAAAATGACATCAAAACAGGATGGTGCCCTATGTTGCAAGTTTGTACTCTGTTTGACTTGTGGGAACAGGCAGAGGTAAATGCAGAGCAGAGCAGGGATACAGAAAAACATACAGACAAGCAGGAA
>NW_010170358.1:0-395 GCF_000695765.1 Mesitornis unicolor | reverse complement strand
GACATTCAAAACCTGCCTGGACGTGTTCCTGTGTGACCTGGTCTAGGTGATCCTGCTCTGGCAGGGGGGTTGGAGTGGGTGATCATTCAAGATCCCAACTCCTAATACTGTGTAATTCTGTGTTCCAGTGTGGAGGATGGGACTGCAGCAACAGCCAACTCAGTGAAATTGCCGTGGAAGTGCGGACTAGAGGGAGCTCAGGCACTTTGACGAGGAAGGGGCACGGAGAGGATATGACGAGAAAAGCTTTAAATGTTCACTTCTAATTGAAATCAAAGGCAGCAACAGCAGGAGGAAGTACGAGGACTGCAGCGCGTGCGGCAGAGCCGCGTGCGCAACTGCTACGGAGAGAGCAGCGACGCCCTCTGGCGGCTGCCGCCGGCGCCGGAAAGGTT
>NW_010170357.1:0-1082 GCF_000695765.1 Mesitornis unicolor | reverse complement strand
CCATTTTATCAGTGTTAAAGTGTTCTCAAGAAAAGCCTTTTAGGAGAACTGTCACTCAACAAACTCTCTAGTAATTCTTCCTGTTGCAGCAAGCCAGGAAATTAAAACCTTCAATTCAAGTTACTCATCTCACCTTGTTCTGTACCCAAGACTGGAGTGAGTCTGAGGAAATGTGTCCCAGTTATAAGGTGTTTGTGTTTACATTGCAACAGTTCAGTAAATCTGTGCAACTTCCAGTAAGAAATGCGTTTGTTTGCGGCTCTCTTACAACTCTCTGAATAGTGCTCAAAGCACTCTGCAGGAGTTTTTTTTTTTTTTTTTTAGATTCGGTTCTGATTTAACTGATGCCATTGTAAATCAGAAATAGCTCAACTAAATTGATTTTATGTGAATTTTAGTTCACATTTTCATCCAGTAGTGGTGAAAGCCTTGTGAGTATTTAGGTAGAGGAGTTAAGACACACAACAAGCATTATAGAAATATGATGACTCACTTATTGGAGATGCTGATGTCCATGTCATCTTGACTAAATTGAGCAGTCCAGATTTGAGCCCAGCCCTCCTGAAATCTCTACAGATATCACCATCAGCACCAGCAGCTCAGGATTTCACAGAATACATACTTAGTAGGGACTGCTTGCTGAGAGAATTCTCATGTGTTTTAAATCGTTCTGCAGTGGTGAATAATTAATACCCGGAAAAGGTTTGGTATTTCTTTCTACAAGGAGGCTGAGTCACCAGCTTACCGGATTTGAAGATGCTGCTCAGACATGAACTGTTGCAACAACATTCCCTGTGCTTTCAGCAGAGGAGTCCACACTCTTCCTCCCTTCCTTCTCTCTGTAGTTGCTTTACCATGAAAAAGAGTTTGCACTTAATAATGCCACTAAAAATGGGAGTAGCAGATACCGTATCTGTCTATACCAGAGGCAGCTGCTGTCAGAGTGGAAGGGGGAGATTGAAAGATGGTGATGAGGTCCCACATTGCCCCACAGAATATGGATATCAGGAGGGAATTTTCATCCACGACAGTCCTTCAAAGAGAGGGGCATGGGAAATAAGAAAGAGAATGAATAGGAACAC
>NW_010170356.1:0-510 GCF_000695765.1 Mesitornis unicolor | reverse complement strand
ATGCCATCAAACAGAAGCTTCCAGAATTGGTAAATCACAAAGGTGGTTTTTTTCTTCACTGGGCAACCTGTTCCAGTGTCTCACTAGTCACAGAGTAAAGACTTTCTTCCTATCTAATCTAAATCTACCCTGTTTCAGTTTGAAATCATTCCCCTTTTCCTATCACTAAATGCCCTTGTAAAAAGTCCCTTTCCAGCTGTCTTGTAGACCCCCTTCAGGTACTGGAAAGCTGTGATAAGGTCTCCTCAGAGCCTTCAATTCTCCAGGCTTAATAACCTCAACTCTCTCAGACTGTCTTCATAGGAGAGGTGCTCCAGGCCCCTGATCATCTTTGTGTCCCTCCTCTGCACACGCTCCAACAGATCCATGTCCTTCTTATGTTGGGGGCCCCAGAGCTGGATACAGTACTACAGGTGGGGTTTCACCAGAGGAGCACAGATGGGGGAGAATCACCTCCGTTGACCTGCTGGCCACGCTTTTTTTGATGCATCCCAGGATACAGTTGGCTTT
>NW_010170355.1:0-257 GCF_000695765.1 Mesitornis unicolor | reverse complement strand
GAACTGGGAGGAACTGGGGCCAGCCCATGGGGTCACAGAAGGAACTGGGGGCAGTCCCATGGGGTCACAGGAGGAATCGGGGGCAGCCCATGGGGTCACAGGAGGAACGGGGGCGCTCCCCCCAGCCCAGACCTGCTCCGGGGAAGCTGCGGCCTCGCTGGGCGCCACGTGCTCGCCGATCTCGGCCATCTTCTCCGCGAAGGCCCTGCGGTCCTCGGTCATCTCCACCGAGGCCACGGGGGTGCCCAGCACGCGCA
>NW_010170354.1:5491-15952 GCF_000695765.1 Mesitornis unicolor | reverse complement strand
CTGTGATTCTGTGATTCTGTGAAGTGTGCTGAAAATGTAAATCCCCTAACATTCTTCCTCTATTGAAAGATAAAACAAAGAGATAGTTTTGCAAACAGGGATCTGTCAAGCTTATAAGGTGTGTATAAACTGCCTTGGTGATGTTATTGGAGGTGTGATGTGAGGAAGTTTGATCTGTTGGTGTGAATTTTGATGATAACACTTGAATACATCATTCACAGTGGCAAGGAGTAGAATGTATTGGGTTTCTGTGAGGTGTTTTGGGTTTTTTTGGTAGCAGGGGAGAGGTTATGGAGATAGCTCCCTTAAGAAGCTGCTAGAAGCTCCCCTGGCTCCTGTTTTGGACTCATCTCTGACTAGGGCTAAGTCAGTCTTCCATCCAATATTATTACTGGTTATTTTATTCTTAGTCCTTGTGCCATGTCTTCCACACCCAAGTTTCTTGTAGAGATGGAGAATATAGCTGTGATTGTAGACTGTGATTTATTGACCTTAGACATCAATATAGTGAGCAGAAAACTTCACACATTCCAGCGATATCACTGTAATAATGAGCACCATCAGCACAGTACAAACCTTTGTGTCTATCCATATTCCTATTTAAATGTACATCACGCAACATATGGGAAGCATTTGTGGTTTTGTAGCCATTTCTGTCAAAACATGACATTAAGGTCCCAAGTATTTATATATATCACTACTGTTTGATTGGTTTTTTTATTACAAAACACTTTTAAATAACACTATCAGGTACTTTTGGCTACGTAGTAGATTCTATGGATTTCTTGGAAAAGAAGATTAAGTAAGTGCTGTTTGTATTAGAGGTGAATAGACACTGAATGGTTTGTTCTCTTCAATGGAATTTTCATTCTGAGGGGGAAAAAAAGTCAAAGTTCCTCCTTCCATTTTTCATCAGAACATAATCAGATAGCAGAACATATTATATTAAGAATTTTGTTTGTTTGCAGCTCTGTAGATGCCAATCCTCTAGAAAAAGAAAGAATAGCTTTCAAGAATCTATTGGTATTTACTGTCACATTTGTTTTCATCTCCTACACAAATAGACTTCCAAGGACATCTAGACAATATCTTTTTCATGTCAGTCCTTTTATTGTTTCCTAGATAGTATTGTGGAAATTCAGCTTTCAGAGTTGTATGGGGTTTGTTCTGGAGATTTTTTTCTTTACTCATTATTATTGCAAACTTGTATGACTGCATAGTAGTTTTAAACAGATTACCAAGTATCATTTAACAAATTACAGTTTTCACATTTTATCTCAACAGACTAGAAAAGCTATGGTTATTTTTCTTCTGTTTACTGTGAGCTCAGTAAAAAATGAAATTCATTCTACATCTAAAATATACTGCTATAGGTAGAACTATAAATGTTACTTTTACATCTTTGTTCTTGATCTTTTAGATGGGGACATGTTTCAAATCAAAGTTAGAAAACAGTCGCCAGTTCTTACTTTATTTGATCAAATACTTGAGTCACACTAAAACTAAGTAGAGGTATATGATGACAGTTAAAAGTATGTGTTGGTTTTCCTAAATTGTGCTAGAGCTTTAACTTCACGTCTAAAATTGTGTTTTATCAAGACACTCCACTTCCAAAAATGCCAAGCTTTGAAGAATGTTTGAAGCTATTGCATGAACTGTCTTGTCCATTCATATGCAGTTTTCAAAAGACAGCGATTATTTTAGACAATTTGCTACGTTATCACTCAAACACAGAGGCAGCTCTCTTGGACTTGGCAACTAAAATGCAGTTGCAATATACTGAAATGCAATTTCATATACATTCATATAGCATAACAAAATGTAAAAGAGGTTGTTCTCTGTAAGTTATGACTATATGCCCAAATTTGGAAAAAAAAAAGTTAAGAATCTGATAAGGGCTTGTGAAAAAGAGTTAATAAATTTGAATGAATATAAAGCTATTTTTTCTCTTTACGTTTATTACTTTTTCTTACTTAAGTTTGTTATTTAAAGCTCATCTATTGTATGTATTTATAAAATACTGAGTGGTCATTCAGACAATTTTTGTTTCTTGTTTATCATCTTGTGTGATATGTCAGCTAAACTGAAAATTTAAAATAATTATATAGGTTTTATTGTTGTAAATTGTTCAGTGTAATTCAGACCACAATTTATCTCCCACATCAATTTGGAATAGAATAATCATGGTCGTTTGAAGAAATTTGATGGTATGTAAGGAAAGAGCTATGCTGCATTACCTACTTTTAGAAAGAAAGAGGAAATGGGACCTATGTGATTATTTGACTGCAGTGGGATTTTAAAAACCTTCCTTAAATGTCAATCAGACATGAGAGTATAGTTCTGAGTTACCACTATACCAACAAAAGAGCTGGACGTTGCACAGTGTCATCCACCACTGGGCATTGCACAAGTGAGGTGGTTGAGATGTAGTTCTCAAAGAAAGAAAAGAATAAAAAGGGTGACTTACGTTACCTTTATCAAACAAGTCGTATTCTAGAAGTTCAGAAGGAAGATACAGTTCCAGAAGAGGCTGAAGAGAGCTTCCAAAATCTTTAAATAAATAGCACAATACCTTTGAGAGTTGTTCCTGGGCAAGGATTCAGAAGTGATTTAAAAGCACAGCACAGCTTTACAGAAAAAGACAAAAGGATAAAGCAAGAACTAGAACATCTATAGAGATGGACAAGAAGCCACTCCAGAGAATAGTTTTAGGGAAGTTTGTTCATTTTTTCCTCTCTCTTTCCATTTGCTTTTAGAAAGCAAGTAGACAAGTGCCACAAAAATTATTTTTTTCACATTATAAATTTTATTAAAGAGCTTTGTTCATTTGAAGTCCTCTGTGATACCTTCTGCAATCAGCCTTGTTATAAAGTGCAAGTCTCGGGCGATTGGGAAACAAAATGCAATGCAAATTTATCAGTTTACAGACCTGTGTCAGCAACCCATGGTGAGCAGGATATTATGAGTCACTGTATGGGTCACTGAGTAGGCTATTAATGAGGGTTTCATATGAAGGGATTTGTCTAAATGCTGGGAATATCAGAAGAGGATAGAAGATGTTAAGATTCATTTAGTTAATCCAGCAATAGGTACACAAGTCACCGTCATGTGAATTTTTGGGGTGGCACGTTGAAGAGCAGCTCAAATAACATAGAAGTTTCACAAATTAAAATAGTTTGTGAGGTTACTTTTTTTAGGGCTTTCTTGTTGACTGTAATAACAAATTAAATCTGAAAATTGATAAGATTCTTCCTACACTTGCTCTGTGCTATGAAGACATAACACTAAGATTGTTTCAGTACTTTGATGTTGTACAGAATGTGTTAAAGTTGAAAAGTTACAGATAATCCTTGATGGCAAAACGCACCTTACTTGGAAATCCAACCTGACTCCTGAAGTTTGCAGCACAAAAAATTCAGTTAGGTTTCCAAGTTTTAGAGATTTATTGAGACTATATAAATAATATTAAATGTTAAGAAACAGAGTTATTTGCTAATTTATTGGAAGAATCTAATACTTGCACCTTCCATTTCAAGTGCAGTGTTATATTGGGAATATTATCTCATGTTTGGAAATACTACAGATATACACACCTAAAGACACAGTCTCAGACACAAATGCAAATGGAAAGAAATCCCCTGAGGACAGTAGATGGGGCATTGATCAAACACTTGGATGAAAGTTTGGTTGTGATTGATTTCCAACTCTACGTACAAAACCACCATCAAAAAAAGAACAGGACAAAATAAATTGTTCTTTCTTCCCTATGGTGACAAATATGTTTCACTGAAATAGGAGTTGTACAGAAAGCAGTGCAGTAAAGGTGTTTTCCATGCAAGCCATCTTGGGGGAAAGAAGCCATAAAATTTTGTCAAACCCTGAGAAGGTGTACCACTGTTATATTTACAGTTTCCATTTCTGTCTAAAATGAGTACACTTGTTGCATGCTAAAATAAAATAAAATAAAAAGTCAGTTATAAATACCTCAGTGTATACATTCGTGCAAACAAAAAGACAGCACTTGTTATCTAAAAATAAGAGGGAATTTGCATAGCATTTTTTGTTAACTAATTGTGCATGCAAGTGACCTGAGAAATGAACAATTACTTAAAAATGAATTTATCATGGAAAGTAGTAAAGCAACAAAGTGATAAACTCTTAAGTATGTTTATAAAAATTCTATAAAAATTCTGTATCCTATGGCTGTATAAAAGCACTAAGAACTCATCTAAAGCAGGAAAATTCTAAATCAGGGTAATTTCATGATGACAAAAGCACAATCCACTGAGAATCCACTTGAGTCCTGAACTCTATAGAAAAAAAAAGTTAGATTGCCCGGTTTTACAGATGAATTGATTCATGCATTAAATAGCTATACAAACATTTCTTGCTGGTTTATGGGAAACAAGCTATTGTATGCATATAAAACTGGATAAGACAGTATTTTCTAATTTGTATCTTATTCTTTCATTTCCCTGGAAAGATAATTTAATATTTACTTTATTTTTGTTGGCTGCTTTTTTTCGAAATAATATCATTTTTTCAAAACACTAACGTAAATAAATGTCAAGGTGTCTAGATTTTTCTTTATTTCTCCAAGTATTATGTCAGAGAATATTCAGTTTGATTGGCCTATGCTTCTCATTAAACAGCACCCAGTCTTACAGTCACAGAATCACAGAATCGCTCGGTTGGAAAAGACCTCTGAGATCATCACGTCCAACCGTTCCTGTCTACCCCCTAAACCATATCCCTAAGTACCTCATCTACCCGCTCTTTAAACACATCCAGGGATGGGGACTCCACCACCTCCCTGGGCAGCCTGTGCCAGCCTCTGACGACCCTCTCAGTAAAGAACTTCCTCCTTCTCTCTAACCTGAACCTCCCTTGGCACAGCTTGGTGCCGTTTCCCCTTGTTCTATCCCCCATCCCCTGGGAGAAGAGACCAGCACCCACCTCTCTACAACCTCCCTTGAGGTAGTTGTAGGTGGTGATGAGGTCTCCCCTCAGCCTTCTCTTCTCCAGGCTAAACAAGCCCAGTTCCCTCAGCCGCTCCTCATCAGGCTTGTTCTCCAGACCCCTCCCCATCCTTGTGGCTCTGCTCTGAACACGCTCCAGAATCTCAACATCCTTCTTCTAGTGAGGGGCCCAGAACTGAACACAGGACTCGAGGTGCGGCCTCACCAGTGCCGAGTACAGGGGGATGATCACCTCCCTGGCCCTGCTGGTCACACTGTTTTTAATACAGGCCAAGATGCCGTTGGCTTTTCTGGCCACATGGGCACAGTGCTGGCTCATGTTAATCCATCCAGTTGCCACATTCTACATTGAAACACACTTTTATTTCTTTTGAGAATTTTGCTAGCTGACACATCTACAGACATTTGTTGTATTTAGATTTCCAGTGTCTAATGCCAAGTGTTCTTTTGCTTAGGTTATCAGCAGACGCATGGAAACAGTGGATGGTTGGAGCTAAATGAAAGCCTAGAGGCTTCTAGTCTGCAGACTGCAAGATTTTAAAAAATAATTGAAGATAATAGACATTCTCAGCACTAATTTGTAAATTACTTTTATCAAGCTGAAGGATTTGAATGAATTCTCCATCTTTACTGTCAAACTACTCTAAAAAAAAATAATGCAAGAATCAAGAGGTTAGGGAAAGTGATCATAAAGAATGCAAAGTATACCCATAGGACTCTCAGCCAAGATAAGATGGTCCTGATTTCTGTTGACTGAATTGCTTAGATGATTTTATTCAACAGTCATCAGAGAAAAATGAGAAATAATTAGAGATCTAAGTCCCATACCTGCAAATGGTGTGTCCTAGACACCAGCATCATTCATTTCTGTCTTGGTTTTCATCTTGCTCATGGAGTATCATTTCCTTGTGTACAGAGGAACAGAACCCACAGTAACTGAGTCTATTTCATTATGAAAAACTCTGAGGTCAAACCTGGATTTCCTGCTTGATGTAGAACACTGACAACTAGCTTTTGTAAAAAAAATGCTGAGGAGCCTCCAAATATCCAGTTCTGTAAGCACTTCTATGTGCTTGCCTTGTACTGTAAACTACTATGCAAACAAAGCAGACCTTGGACAGAACTGAAAGACTGAGCGCAAAATCATAATCCAACAACTCAATACATTTGGAGCAACTAAGTACTCCTCTGAGTTTGTTTCCTAAGAATAGGATTAATACAATTTCATTTTAACCCTCTAATGGCTACACATTTTTCTCAGCTAGTCACCAAGCCAACTTCTTTTAAGATATCTAAGAACCTAAAGGGAGTTTAGTTGAGTTAATCTAAGACTGCTTGCCACAATTTTAGACGGCTGAAATAATTTTAAAGGGCTTCTACTTTATGTGATTCCTATTTTGTCCTTCCAATGGTATTTTTTGTAGTTTAAGGCCATCCAAATTGCGTGCCATCTAGCACCCACCTTACAGTTACTTGTGATTGGGGTTGAAGTAAAAGGGCTTTGAAGAGTCCTATCTGTTGTGTGTGTGCTCAAAGCAGGACTAATGGAAGTAATAGTACACATTTTCTTATAGTAGAAACTGGTTTTTAAAATACAGCACAGGCAGAAGAAAAGCTGAGTGCTGTTGTGTACTATTTTAAATAAAGCAGATTAGAGGCTAAAATACCCAGGCAGAAAAAAGATTTATATTTAATTCCCTCCTCGTCCTGAAGGGGAGCTTTAGAGTGCCAGAATGAAAAGTGCTTTAATCCCGGAGAAAGAGTAGTATTGCATACTAATTTATAGGATATAAGAACAGGATCAGAAAGTAGAAGAAAGTGATAGTGGAATGCTATAGAAACAGTTCAAAAATAATATTGTAATAATATATATTACTTCAACATCCTCAATTTCTATGAAGGAGCATTTGAATAAAACTTCCCTAAAACAGAGACCAGCAAAACTTCCAGGCCCTTAAGTTTCATCTCAATGAATTTACAGAAGACTATTTCTGAGTGTATACATTTATTAATATAAAAATACAAACTAGTTATACACAAATCAGTCTTGTAGGACCTTCACTGGATAGGTGGGGTCTGACTCTCTTTCCTCCCCTATTAAGTCGTATGGAACAATTCCTGATTTACTTTCCACTTTTGCAAATAAGAGGAAATAAAATTGCTGTCCATTTAATTCAAATCAGTCCAATTAACTCGTAATTGTATGAAAAAATATGCCATCAACACCTTCTGGTTTTTGAGAAATAGATTATCTCAACAGAGGAGATCTGCAAGTGAGCAGTATGCTCTTGTCACTAATGGCATTTTGCTCTACACCTTGGAGAAAAAGGGAAAAAAAAAGTTATGTGGGTTAAAATTCTCTGTTTCCTGGCCCACACAGACAGGGAGAGGTTCAGTATTACTGATAAATTGGGTTTATTTGCTTTATTAGTAGAAGTAAGAGGGAAAATTAGGAGTCATCTGTCATCATCCATTACTTATTATGTATGTTGCCACAGGCAAGAAACATGCCGTTTCTAATTTTAGTTTACTTTGTTCATCTCATTTTGCTTTTGTTAGCTTGCAAATGTGACTGCCTACTGTGATATGACCCAAGTCTCTTAAAATCAGATCCTCTCTGGGATTCTGTTGCATAAGATGTGTTGTACGCCTCAAAGCATATTAAACATTTGAAATCTCAGTACTTCTTCAGTTCAAATAAAATAAATTCTCCTGGTTGATTCTGGGAAATCAGGAAAGCCCAAAGAAAAGGAAAGTGTTTGGAATGCTTGAGATTAAAGTTGAAATAATGATTTGAGTCCGGTTAATGAATCACAGAATCACAGAATCACAGAACGTTAGGGACTGGAAGGGACCTCAAAAGATCATCCAGTCCAATCCCCCTGCCGGAGCAGGAACGCCTAGATGAGGTTGCACAGGAAGGCGTCCAGGCGGGTTTTGAATGTCTGCAGAGAAGGAGACTCCACAACCTCTCTGGGCAGCCTGTTCCAGTGCTCTGTCACCCTCACTGAGAAGAAGTTTCTTCTCAAATTTAAGTGGAACCTCCTGTGTTCCAGCTTGTGCCCATTACCCCTTGTCCTACCATTGTTTGTCACCGAGAAGAGCCTGGCTCCATCCTCGTGACACTCACCCTTTAAATATTTATAAACATGAATGAGGTCTCCCCTCAGTCTCCTCTTCTGCAAACTAAAGAGACCCAGCTCCCTCAGCCGCTCCTCAGAAGGGAGATGCTCCACTCCCTTGATCATCTTTGTAGCCCTACGCTGGACTCTCTCCAGCAGTTCCCTGTCCTTCTTGAACTGAGGGGCCCAGAATGAAAGGTCAGAGGTTGGCATATGTGGGGTCAGCATTTTTCACTATGTGGCATTATACTGAAGAGCAGGTCAGTCCTATGTTCCATAGGAGGGAATAGTTACTCTGTCCCTAATTGCAATATATGTGAGGAAACAAAAAAACAAGAGTATATTCTTCAGGGATTTTGGGAGGTTTTATATGGTCTTCTTCCTTTTGATGCTCTCTCATTTCTAAAACCTCTGCATCATTTTTATGGTTACTCCCATTTAGTGTCGGGAAGTTTAATCTGTTAATTATAACATTAATACATAACATTTCTTGTACCACTGTGAAGTACTTCTGCAAAGCATGGCTAGGATTCTTTTTGTCACAGAACCTTATCTATATGTTGCATTTTTGTGATGCTGCCGGTTTTAAATTTCATTTTCTACCTCAATAGAATATTCTTACCAAAATACAAAGCAAAATGAACAATCCATAACCTGTGATACTGAACAGCATTGTGGAATGGAAAAATGAAAAATATGATTTTATTTCCTCTGGTGATTTACCCACCCAGTAAGAGAAAAAATGTGTACTGTCCATGATTTTTCTGGTGAATGTGACAAGTTCCATACCAATCCTTATGCAGCCAGAGAAAAGGAGATTCTAAAATACAGTCATCCCCCTTATAGTCTGCTTCCTCTGCTCTATATCATATGCTCTATACCCTGCACGACTTCCAGATTCTATTCATCATCTCACACGCTGATGCAGTTGCTATATTCATACCAGCTGAAGCTCTTAAAGACTAGACACACATAAATACTGAGAATTGGAAACTAGTCCAAAAAAATCCTTTGCGCCCCGTACTTGTCCTAGTAATCACAGGAAAAACTATGTACCTAAATTAGGTCAATGCTTTTCTCAGTTTTCCTTTATTATCCCTAAAGAGACATTTAATCCTGCAGAAAGCCATATGGGGCATCTGCATTACATTTCCCTAAAGCCCTCCAGAGATGCCTGGTTTTTAAAGACACTGTACAAGGAAGATATTTTCCTCATTTAAACACCTAAGTTAATGTATCTCAGACTCATAGAGTCAATTAGAAATAATTTCTGGAAGTCCTTTAGTCCAAGATCTCACTTTAAGAAGCACCAACTAAATTTGGACTAAATGATCGTTAAAGGTCCCTTCCAACCCAGTACATTCTATGAGCAAGTTATGAAGAGGCTTGACCAGTAAAGTCTAAAATTGGTCCATGGGTGGAGAGTTCACCCCAACCTCTCTGGCCAACCTGGCCCTGTTTTTGATTATTTTTTGTGGTGAAAAACTTTATCCTAATTTCTACCTTATTTTTGCAATTATCAAGAGTTTCTCTCATTGCAATTTGTGTCCAGAGATTCTTCTCCATCACTGTACACCTCCATTCAAGAAAAATGATGGACTATGGGCCATTTCTGTGGCAAACAGATTTGTCAGCTGCAGTGCTCACTTTGGGAAAGGAAGTATTCCAGTAGAATTGATTTCTCAACAATTTATTTAATTATAGGGTATGTAGCATTCTGGCTATTGCATACCTGTTCAGTGCTCCTGAATATGAGGGATTTTACTTTGTTTCACAGATTTCAATGTTTCTACAAATGAAGTAATTCATGTTCAAGTTAGAATCCGTACTTTAGGAGCAATAAATACTCAGAATAGTTCTGATTTAATTTGCATCTAATTAATTTTAATAGAATTTAATTTAATTTTAATTTTTAAGTTTATATTGATAATTTAAAGAATATTCTCTTTTCAAGCAACATATCTCCTGTGATTTTCACTTTCGTATGTCTATATAGAAAAATATATGCGCATTAGGGTACAGAGAATTCTAATATAGTAATAAACTCACATAAGTAATTTAATATTATCAGGTTTTTCCATCAAGTAGAAAGAAAACACAGAAGTAAATATGAATGTGACATTGCTTTGTCATCTTTCTCTCTCAATATTCTTTCCATCCAAAACAGTTTTCCTTTTGTTTAAGACAAATTCAAGGAGTATACACAATGATAGTACTGTGCTGCCAATATTTTTGCAAGGATTTCCCTGAGAAGTCTCCTTTTATCCTATAATTACTCACCTACCTCAATAGTGTACTCATTTTCAGATAAAATGAGTAAGAAATCAGAAAATGTTTTCTTACTGAAACAACAACACTCT
>NW_010170354.1:0-5460 GCF_000695765.1 Mesitornis unicolor | reverse complement strand
TTCCAATATCTCTAAACAAAGAGATGCATCACCAAAAACACATTAACAACAGCACTTAACTTTGACTGCTTGGTTTTTTCCCTAGAAATAATAGTTTATGGTAACAACTTTCTACCTGTTTATAGATTTCTGTTTGTTGAACAGCAACCTTTCTTCGTACCTTTGAAGGGCATATCTTATCTAATTTACATTGAAGGGGAAAAAAATGGATAAAAGTGCACTTAATTTTAAATCTCTTGTTCTTGTGACTCCCAGAGACTTTCCTTACTAGAACAATGTGTAATGAAAGGGTAAACGCATAAAAAGCAATTTAATTTTTTTCTATTTTTTTTTTTACCATTGGCTTTATTTCCATCCCCCTCCTTTGTATGCTCTCTTGCTGGCTATTTCAAAACTATTTATTCCGATAAAAAACAGAACATCACTTGTCGTCCACTGAAGATGCAACCCACACTTTGTGTTACCTATAGCAGTCAAACCATACTATCAGAACACCTGTAAACACAGCTTATGTCAGTGTAGCTGAGGCCAATTTTTGTGTGCCTTGAAGGTAAACATCGCTGACATTTTCTCCACAGTTAAACATTCCAAAACAAAATACACACAGGCCTAGTATGTGAAAAAAAAACAAACAAGGACCATCTGACACACAACCTTCTTGATAACCTTGCTGTTACATCCAATGCAATGCCAGACAAAGTCAGATCTAGCTGCTCCATTGAGCTCTGGAGCTTTAGAATATTTTCCCATAGAAATGCTAGTCCCTTTTCCTGATTGTTTTTGCTTTGTCTGCTGCCTTCCCCTCTCTGCCTTTTCATAGGGTCTCAGCAGAGGAGCTAAGAGGGTCAGGCAGGGGAAAAGAAAGAAAACAATTCGGTGGAGCAGTGTCCTGCCCTGCTACGGGCTCCTTTCCCAGAGCAGCAGGTTTTCCATCCGCTATGCCAAGATGGCCAGAAGAGACAATTAAACCTATTATGTTTGATCAGCCAGCAGACTGGCTGGTCCTTCATCCATTTCTATGGGAAACAACTCAAGCTTGGAAAGAAAACGAGTCACTCATCATAAAAATCTCATTCACTATTGTTCTTCTTCATCAGTGAAATATTAATCAAATGAAAACATTCCTACAGCATGAAGTATACAGAAATTGCATTTACTTCCAAATAGTTCATTGCTGGCTTAGGAAGTCTGTGGACAATTGATTGCCTATTAACTCTTCATGAGTCCTTTATGGGAAACATTATTATTGTCTAATTCACGGCTTAAAAAGAAGCGCTTAACACGAGAAACCATCACGAAACAAATATAAATCCACTTCCATTACAGTTTTAAAATTGTAATTTATTGTGGAAATAAATTGTAACATATATTGTAATCTAGGTATTTGAATCTGATCATTTCAGAACCTTTTGATGGTGAAATAAAGAATTAAATAGCTATTATATCATATTTTGAAGGAATTATTTAATTAAATATAAATATAGATGTTAGTTATATGACAATTAACAGTCTGCCCAAGGGGTAGACTCAGTGATGACAGTCAGACAGAAGGAGTTTGCAGTGAGAAAACTGCTAAAAATATAAATGATTTACAGCCGTAAAACTTTTTGTTCTGCCCTTCAGGAGGAAACCATCAGTGACAGGAAAAGTGTAAAAAGACTATCGGGGGGGAAATATTTATAAATAAAATGTGAATTAAACAGGAAAAAACAGAGAAAGAAACTGGATTGTTATTAATTCTGTACAGAGAAAAATAAATGTGTGTGTTTACATGGGTAGATACATAATATGCATGCAAAATATATTTAAAACACCAGAGAAATCAGTGGTGTTTATATTATATTTGGATGTGTCATAAATGCATGGTCTTTAAAACCTGTATAACTGAAAATATTACTTGTACCTTTCCTGAAATAACAGTTTCTGTAACAATTTGGCTTAAAGAAGTCAGCTATTAGCTATTTCAGGACATGTACATGGAATTTAAATTTGAAAGAACTCCTGGCAATTACATTCATTTCAGCTATTTGAACTAGAAGGAAAATACTCCCATGACAGGCAGATATAATTTTGTTATTTTACTTGAATTAAAGAAAGGGAATAATTATGGAAAACAATAGAATTATTGTGCTGAGTGTGTTTTTAAACTATTTAACATGAAATGAAGCACAAAGCGAAGCCTAAACCAGCTGCGTTACAAATTTCAAGACATGAAAATTAGATGAATTGCAGTGAAAATGAGCGAGGGCTCAGAATGTTAGGGGTATTAACGCACAGCCAGAATAGGAAGTTTGGATAGTGAATCTTCATGTCCTTGTAGCCTGGCAAACTAATAGATGTACCTTGCTCTTTTGGTCATTAATTCCTAATTTAGCTGACATGATCCTGCAGCACTTTTTTTCATGTCTATAAAATAGTCCATGCAATAAACCAAATATTCAACTAGGCTCAGCATCTGCAAGCTAGACTAGGTTTTAAAGGAATTTAACTCCCAATGGCATTTCATAGAAAATAACCAGGTTTTCAGGGAAACTTATCACATTGAATACAATAAACTCCATTTTTCTGTATAAAACCTGTTCTAAGCCACCTATAAAATGTAATAGCAAATGATAACCTTTCAAAAGAGCCCCACAGAACACCTGAGGATTTCCTATATGACAGTGCCATCTGGGAAAGTGAACACGGATATGTTTAAAGAGGGAGATTAGCTCTTTTCTGTTTCTCTAATAAAAGTTATCGTCACTGCTTATTTCACCGCCTTTCCTTAGAAATCAATACAGCCGTAAACCCCCTCTGCTTTTTTAACAGGCACAGTTTGTTTTCTGTGTAATTTTTCCATGTTCTGCACCAGGAAATTCCTGCCTGAAATGAATGCATGCGTTGCCTGTGAAGGAGGAGCTGGAGAAAGATGCCATGACCTGTATTATTTCTTTGACAGAAGTGGATTGAAAACTGTTTCCTGTTGAGATGTGGGTTTAATTTTCTTATTTAAATCAGAATTCAGAAATGCTGCCAGTAGATAAGTGGATCATTCTGTAAATACATAAACTATTTTATTCTTCTCTCTGCTTTTTTCTCCCCGCTGAAGCTACTGCTTAAGGACCTTGTTCCTGCTCAGATAAGACCCATGTTTTGCCAGGTAAAACTACATCTGAAAAGGTCCACTAAGACCTAGAGTAAACATACATAACTGAATTGACTTCTCAAACGTCCATGGCAACAAGAGAAGAGATAACCAGTATGGTGAGCAGATTAAAAAGAGCAGAAGTCGGTACACAGCCTTGTCTATCTTGTACTATTCTGCCTACGTGCAGTTTTCCTTTGCTTCCAGGGTCACTCAAGCATGTAATAAGTAGATTTTCAATGAGTTGGAACTTCTTGCACTAGTTGATGTCTTGACATGTTTTTCTGCAGCAGTGCAATCAGGGATTTTCTACCTTTTTCCTAAGTAGGCTATGGTGAAAAAGTAAAAGCCGTTTATGTGTGCAACTACAAAAGTATCTTCTGGGTTTGTTCGCCCAGAGCTTTTCATATGTTTTCACATATCATTAGGATTTCCAAATGTACCTGTTTTATGCTTTTAAACTGCCAGAACATATGCCACCATTGATACTATAACACAAAACCATGTTATAATTAGCAAGTTTCAATCTCTGGCTGCTTTCATCAGTGTAAAATGCAGTTGAAAAGGAGTAGAAGATTATCACTGATTCTAATGAGATTTTGCTCTACCTTTGTTTCTCAAGATGTGTTATAACTGTAAGGCTTCGACTGAACTCATGAAGTCTCATAACTGTGTTATCTGAAGTCTAGATTCACAACATGCCTAAGAAATAGCAATGTGCCCTTGACGCCAAGAAGGCCAATGGCATCCTGGGGTGTATGAGAAGGGGTGGTTGTAGGGCAGAGAGGTTCTCCTGCCCCTCTGCTCTGCCCTGGTGAGACCACATCTATAATATTGTGTTCAGTTCTGGGCCCTCAGGTCAAGAAGGACAGGAACTGCTTGAAGGAGTCCAGCAGAGCCACAAAGATGCTGGAGGGAGTGGAGCATCTCCCTTAAGAGGAGCGGCTGAGAGAGCTGGGTTTCTTTAGCTTGGAGCAGAGGAGACTGAGGGGAGACCTCATTCATGGGGATGAATTTGTAAAGGGCAAGTGTCAGGAGGAAGGAGCCAGGCTCTGCCCTGTGATACCAGGGCAAGGAGCAGTGGTCCCAAGCTGGAGCACAGGAGGCTCAAGCTGAACATGAGGCCAAACTGTCAGTGTGAGGGTGCCAGAGCATGGGCCAGGCTGCCCAGAGAGGTTGTGGAGTCTCCTTCTCTGCAGACATTCAAAACCCCTGATGTGTTCCTGTGTGACCTCCTCTGGGTGATCCTGCTCTGGCAGGGGTTGGACTGGGTGATCTTTCAAGTTCCAACTGCTAACATTCTGTGCAATCTGTGAAATAGTAATGCTACTCCTGTTGTACTCTAAAGCACAAGTGATTAAAGGATGTGTCCAAGATGTGAAGATCAAGTACTAAAACCTTCCTCAGTCTTTTGGATGTCAAGCCTTCATCTTTAATCTCTTAGGAGAGTAACAGAAATAATTATAGGCATTTTTTGAGGTTGTGAACGATATTTCCAATTCACTGTCTAAATACCTTTTCCTTGGCAAAATAAGAATTAAAAAAATCTAAGGTCAGGTAGAAAAAGAAGAGGATATAAAGCATCTAAGTCATTCACTCAGGAGAGAGGAGACCTTTGTTCCATTAAGTGCTTATGGGATTATTTTATATTAACAGTTAGTGAACAAAACACATCAATGACTCTTGTGAACAAGGCTCAGAATTTAGGTTTGCTCTTTTCCAGGAAATTGTTTCGTCAACTGGCTATTTTCTCTGAGCTAAAGACAGTGAGCGATCATTAATGTAGACAGTCTCCATTTTAGGGGAAATCAAACTTGCAACCGTAATATCTATGGATCTTTTCATTTACCAGGGAGATTACTACTAAGGACAGTTTTTGTAGATGGCAAAGTAGACAGTAATATAAAAGAGCAGATCATCAAAAGTAAAAAAGTGGTATAACTTCAGTAAAATTGCTTGAACACTCTTTTTGCTAGCAATAGTTCAAGTATTTAATGAGAGAATGGTCTCCGAGAGTCCAGAATATTGATTAAAGCCCAGGATTTTTTTAGCACATCAGCTAATATAGGAGAGGAAGAAAGAGACCAATTCCCTTATTGGTACAAGTTAATATTTGGTTTGATATGGACTTAATATAAATCTAAACCGAAGGGACAGTTAGAGATCTGGATGAAGAAAAATCACTTTTTTTTTTTATAATTTTGGAAAAAAAATCACAATCACAAATCTCCAGACACAGCTGCCCAAGAAAAATTGTTACTTCCTATAGATGCTATTTTATCAAAGACACTCCAAAGCTCTTCTGATGTAATGATGTAATTAGGGAAATATAT
>NW_010170353.1:1202-4275 GCF_000695765.1 Mesitornis unicolor | reverse complement strand
GGGGTGGCCCCACAGCATTCCCGCAAAAACTCACCCATGTTCCCAAAAATGCCCTGGTTCCTCAGGGCATCAGCGTAGGAGCCAGTGCTGGGGAAGGGGCCTGGGCGCCCGCTGCCCCCCGGCCCCCGCGAGCCCGGGATGTCGAAGAAGGCGTCCATCTGCGGGGAGAGCAGGTGGGGCTCAGCGCCAGTGCAGCACCCATGGGTACTGGGGGTGCTGCAGCGGCCATACAGGAGTGGGTTTGCAAAAGGGAAAGGGTGTGCGTGCAAAACAGGTGTGCAAAGGCACGGTTGCAGAAGGGTGCGGGTGAAAGAAAGATGCGCACGGAAAGTTGCGTGGGTGAAATGGGTGTGCAAAATGGCATGTGTAGAAGGAAGATGCATGGGCAAAATTGCATGGGTGAAGGGAAGGTGAATGTGCAAAGGTCTATGTGGAAAATAGATGGAGGTACAGAATTACATATGCGAAATAGATATATGTTCAAATAGATATATGTTCAAAATTGCATGTGCAAAAGACAGATGCCTATGCCCAGCCTTGCATGCTTCTTGTATGGCCCCTGAAGGGGCTAAGGGCTGTCCCTGTGCCCTAGCCCTCCCTCACCTTAGAGCCCATGCAGATGTTGAGCTGCTCACCTTGGAGCCCATGCAGATGTTGAGCTGCTCCCTGAGGTACCCGGCCTGTGCAGCGGCCTTGCCCTTCTCCTCCAGCTCCTTGCCCAGCTGCTCCTTCTCCCCCAGCAGCTTCTTCCTCTCCTCCTGCCCGCCCTTCACCTGGCTCTGCACCTCCTGCAGCCGCTTCTCCAGCTCCTGTTTCTCCCGCGAGCAGTTGAGGCGGCATTGGAGCAGGTTCATGTCGCAGACACTCTTCCCCACGTATTTCGTCTCTCGCTCTTGCTGCCAGAGGAAAAACTTCTCCGTCTGCCCCGTCAACCAGTTGAGCTGCTCCTGGATGGCCTTGCATGTGTAGGGGCTGCTGGCGGCCGCCTCCTTGATGCGCTGGAAGCTATAGCTCATGTCGGCCCGCAGGGAGCTGCACTCGCTCCGCAGCAGCTCCAGGTGGGTTTTGGTGGAGTCGTGGAGGGTGCGAGTGGTGGTCAGCTCCTGCTGGCAGCTCTCCTGCTCCTGCGTGGCTTTGGTCAGCGCTGCGCCTGCCCGCCGGCAGTTTTCCTCCAGCTCCTTCTTGCCCAGGGTGGTCTGGTCCAGTTGGCTCCGCAGCAGTGCCTTTTCGGCTGTAGGTGGTGGGATATGGGGTTGGGGTGCATGGATCCCCCCTCAACCAAGTCCCACTCCATACTTTGATGTGATGCCCCTGCCTAGTCCCCATCACCCGCTGTGGTGTGTCCCTGCAGGGTGTTGGGGGTCCCCAGAGGGCTGAGAGGGGGATAATTTGGGGGTGTGTGTGTGTGTGGGGGGGTGTCCCTTACCGCTGCAGCTGGCATTGATGAGGCTGATGGTCATGTGGCACTCGTCCAGCTTGGTCTTCTGGTAGAAGATTATCTTCATCATCTCCTGTAGCTGAGGGAGAGGAAGAGGAGAGGGGGGCATCAGAGCATCTGGCGGGGACACCCCCCCTGGCATCGTCTCGTTCCCCCCAGGGTGGTGGTGAGAGCACCAGGGGCTGGGGAGGATGAGAAGGGGGCTGTGAGGGACACATCAACATTGCCAGCGGGGTCTCCCCTCCCCTGCACTTGTGGTCCACCCCCACTGTAATGAGGTTCCAACCTCTTGCAGCCTCCCACACCCCTGCATTCATCCCCACTGTAACGAGGTCCCAAAACCCTTTAGCCCCCAGCACTGCTAGGTTCATCCCTACTGTAATGAGGTCCCCAAACCCTGTAGTCCCTGCACCCATGGGTCCATCCCCGCTGTAGCAAGATCCCAGCTCCTTACAGACCCCACACCCATGGGCGGGTTGCAGCCCCTGCACCCATGGGGGGGGCCTTCCCTTCCCTTCCAGAGGGCAGAGCTCACCTTGGGGATGGAGTTGGGTGCCTGGGTGCTGTTGCACTTATCCAGGTCCCGTTGCACCTTCACAGCGAGGGCCTGGAGACCTTGCTTCTCCTTGAGGGTGGCATTGAGGATGCGGGTCAGGTTGATGTTCCTGCCACTCAGGGTGAGGATCTTGCCATAGCGCTCCTGCAGCTCTTCCTCCAGCAGCCGAAGGTGTGTGTCGGTGCCCGCCTGTGCGTTGCCGTACACCATGAATAGCACTAGCCCCAGGATGATGAGGAACTGGATGAGGGAGGTGAAGAGGAAGATGTATTTCATGTAAAAACTGCAGTCCCTCTTCGGCATTGCCTCCCTGGCCTCCAGACCAAACTTGGCCATGGCGTAGCTGCTCTTCTCCATCCTGACGATGCTCTGCACACCCCACCCCAACACAACCCCCTTTCAGCGGGGGCTGCGCCGGGGCGGAGCTGGCCCCCACCGCCGTGTTTATATTGCTCTATTTAATATTTCCTTCTGCTGGGCTCCTTCCTGCCTCTCCGGATGCCTCAGACCCGCCAGGTTATCACGACGCAGCTTCTGTTTGCGGGAGCACCATTGTTCCCAGTTGCTAACAGACTGCGGTGAAGCCTGGGACCCTGCTCCCGTGGGACCTGTTCTCACTCCAAAATAGCTCTGGGTCAGTGGGGATGGGTTCCCGGGGGCTGTGGCCACTGGTGCTCACTGGTGGGGTGGTGGAGTATCTGGGGGAGCTGCTTCTGGTCCCTGTCCCCTCCTGGGGACATCTTTGTGGAACACCAGAGCAGACAATGAAAGGGAGCAAATCCAGGACCACTGTGGGTCCAGTGGGTCCCCAAGCTGCTGAGGGGTGGCATTGGGTGCAGGCAGGGACCGGAGCAGGGGAGTGCTCCCTATCTGACCCCCCAGCACCAGTGACCACATCTGGACCAGCATCCATGGGACTGGGCTGAGCTGGACCCTGCTGGGACCCCAATCATCGCCACCCTGTACCCAACCCCCACCCCAAGCTTTGCAGGATGCCCAGCCCGGGCCAGGGGGGCTGCTGGGGGAGCTGAGGTGTGGGGCTGACCCCGAGCCACTGGCTGGTTCCACCAATTTCTCGT
>NW_010170353.1:0-1094 GCF_000695765.1 Mesitornis unicolor | reverse complement strand
ACCCCCCCCTCCCAACCGCCCCTGGCCCCTGTCACTGGGACCCTGCTGGACCCCTGACCCTGGGACCCCGGCATGTCGATGCCTTTGCTCCCTCTGTCAGCCCATTCCAAGGTCACCTCACAGCCTCCTGGGGTCACCGGGGGTACCCATGCAGTGTCCACTTCCCCTGGCACTGCAGACCCTATTGCTGTCTCATTTTTCAATTAACAGCCTGGCTATAATTAATCTGTCCCATGGGTCAGTGCTGCGTTGAGCCATGGTGATGGCTCTGCCCTTCTCCCCTCATTGTCCCAAACTGCGGTGGGGCTGGGGTCTCCACTTTGGGACCACTGGGTTTGGGGTGTGGGAATGGGGCTGGTGTCCCCCCACAATGAGGTCCACACCCAAGGGAGCCCTGGCTTGGCAGGAGCCACCACACAGAGGCACCATTACCCAAAAATCCACCTACCAGTGCCTTCCCCAGCCCCAAAAGGTGTGAGGCAGCGGGGGGCATAGGGGCAGTGGGGCTGGGGTCTCCACTTTGGGACCACTGGGTTTGGGGTGTGGGAATGGGGCTGGTGTCCCCCCACAATGAGGTCCACACCCAAGGGAGCCCTGGCTTGGCAGGAGCCACCACACAGAGGCACCATTACCCAAAAATCCACCTACCAGTTCCTTCCCCAGCCCCAAAAGGTGTGAGGCAGCGGGGGGCATAGGGGCATCCCCCATGAGGGCGCATGGGGGGGACCGGATGCCTGCATGTGGTCTGTCTGCCCTCTGCAGCGGATGCCGCGGCGGCAGGAAAATCCACAACTTTCCTGGAAACCTTCTTCAAAGTGGATCAGAGGTGCTGGGAAGTGATGGCAAAACAGCAACAATCCCTGTGTGTCCCCCGCCCCGTGTACCCACCCGGCCCCCCCCCGGGTGTCCTTGGGGTCCCTGGCACAGCTGGGTCCTCACTGGTGCCTGGGGTGGTGCCTGAGTGGGACAGTGGGGACGACTGGAGCAGGAAACTGGGATGAATGGGGGTATGGCTGGGTTTAGGAGGGGACAATTGGGCTCTGGGTGGGATGGCTGGGCTCAGAGGAGGTAGCTGGCCTTGCTGGGGAGAGGGG
>NW_010170352.1:0-766 GCF_000695765.1 Mesitornis unicolor | reverse complement strand
TTTGGCCAAAAAAGGAAAGTTTGGGTCCTACAATGGTAGTTTGAGCTATAAAAAAGCGAATTTGTGCCTTAAAAACCATAGTTTTGACTGTAGAAAGGAATGTTTGGTTTCTGAAATAGGATTTTGGGCCCTAAAACTGGGATTTCGGAGCGTGAAAAAGAGAGTTTGGGTACTCAAAATCAGAGTTCAGACCCTAAAAAAGCGCGTTTGGGCAAAAATGGGAGTTTTGAGATTAAAAATGAGAGTTTGGACAGTAAAGTGAGAGATTGGACCCTAAAAATGAGAGTTTGGGACCTAAAAATGAGAGCTTGGGCTCTAAAAATAAGCATTTGTGCCGTAAAATGGGAGTTTGGGCCCTCACAATTGGCGTTTTGGCCACTAAATGAGAGTTGCGGGACTAAAATTGGGAGTTTGGAGCGTGAAAATTCGAGTTTCTGTTCTAAAAATCTCAGCTAGGACCCTAAACATGAGAATTTGGGCCCTAAAATGAGAGCTTGACTCTTAGAAATTAGAGTTTGCTCCCCTAAAAATGAGAGTTTGGGCCTTAAAAATGAGTGTTTTGGCCGTAGAATGAGAGTTTGGGCCCTAAAAATCGAAGTTTGGGCCCTGAAATTGAGAGTTTGGACCCTAAATATCAGAGTTTGAGCTCTTAACAAGGGAGTCTGTGTAGAGAGAGAGGGGAAGAAAAAAAAAGTCACAGAGTTTGAGGCACGTTCACCAGGTATCTGCAATGCTTGGTAGCATGAAACCAAGCACTGGGGAGGTG
>NW_010170351.1:0-5193 GCF_000695765.1 Mesitornis unicolor | reverse complement strand
GGGGGGGGTACAGCAGCCGCCGTGCTCCCCAAGGGCAGCCACCCGTGCTTGGTTCCTTTCCCCCCTCAGCTTCACTGGTGCTTTCCTTCAACATCTCCAACCTCCCCGCATCCCAGAGGGCAGGCGGCTGCCCGGCCGGCCCCGCTCGCAGTGCCCAGTGTCCCTGCCACCTCCTCCCAGAACAGGGAGCGGGGACGGAGAGCCACTGCCTCGGCCAATGCAGCACACCCTGCCTGTGGAAATTTTGGCCACCCAGAAGAGAAATCCCAGCAAAAACTCCCCAGCCACAGCGCCAGGCAGTGAGGAAGTGGCTGCCAGCGCCTGGCTATCCCCAGCCCACATCCAGCTACTTGCATCTTGCATCCATGCTGCACCTTTCGTCCTTCATCCCACAACCTGCATCCTGCAAGCTGAAATCTGCACTCTTTATCCATCAACCTTCATCCTGCATCTCATATCCTTCCTCCTGCAGCCTGCACCCTGCTGCCTTCATCCTACACCCTGCAACCTGCACCCCACATCCTACGTCCTTTGCTCTGCATCCCGCATCCTGCACCCATCCTGCAGCCTGCATCCTGGATCCCAGACCTTGCATCCCATATCTCACAGCCTCTGTCCCTCACCCTGCACCCCGCTTCCCCTGCTCGGCCTGTGGACCATAGGCATGGAGCAGTTTATTTCGGTCCCCCTTGCGGTACCAGTCTTGGAGAGCTTGTTGGGCTCTGCTCACACCACCCATCACACTCCAGCTGTGTGTGTCCCATGTGGGATGTCTCTCTGGTGGATGTGTCACTGTGGGACACCACAAGGTGGGTTTGTGGGCCTCGTGGCAGCTAGAGTTTGGGTGGCATGTCTTCTGCTCACTGCCCTGCTGGCATGGGGGAAGAGAGAAGGGGATGAGTGGGTCATGGCCACACAGCACACATGGGCTAGAGACTCCCTATGCTTTGCCTATTCTCTTTCCCAGCCCCTATCTCCTTTTCTTGGGGTCACAGGACTGGGGGGCTTTGGGGACCCAGTGCCCCAGTGTGCACTTCAGGCTGCCCTGTCCCATAGGCATGGGGAGGGCTGGTGCCAGCCCTGCCTGTGGCGATGCTGGAGGCTTCACATCCCTGAGCCATGAGTCAGTGCCCATGAGTCAAGGAGGCTGAGCCTGGTGACAGCCGCACTTTCCCCCTCTTTGCTGTGCCAAAGGAGAAAGCCACTTTCTCCAGCTGTCCTGGGCCTTCCCTGCTCTGTGCCAGCACCCGTGCTGCTCTGTGCTTTCCAGAGGACCTGTCTTGCTCACCCTGCCTGCAGCCAGCAAGGATTCCTCTGTGCCCAGGAAAAGCCCCTGGGTTAAAACTAAAGGGCATTGCCCCAATGGGGTGGGCACCCAGCCCACGTGCCCTGTCCCAGTCCCAGGACATCCTGTGCCCCAGGTTCCCCCAATCCCATCCCATCCCATCCCACCCCTCACGGTCCCCTCTCCCCCACAGTGACGTGACGTTTGTGGTGGGCCGGGAGCAGCAGAAGGTGTTTGCCCACCGCTGCGTGCTGGCGTGTCGCTGCCAGGCTTTCCAGGGGATGCTCGGCCAGGGGCTGGCGGGCAGCGAGGACTCCCCCGGCAGCGTCCCACCCCAGGGCCCCTTTGTCCTGGGCAACGTGCAGCCTGACGTCTTCCTGGCCGTCATCGAGTTCCTCTACACCAACAGCGTCACCCTCAACAGCCAAATCGTGAGTGGGGATGGGGCTGGTGGGGGACATGGTCATGGGAGGGGATGAGAGGGAATTTGGTGTTAGGGTGTGCTTTGCAGCTCCTGGGGTGCCAAATGTGGAGGGGATGCTCCCTGGCTGGCTAACAGTGTAGTGAGTGTGTGAGGGCTCAGCCCAGCACAGGATGTCCAGGGTTCCTTGTCCCACATGTGTCTGCCCCAGCCTTGGGTGCACACCTTGGATGCTGGGAATGGGGACACCAGAGGACACCTTCATGTGGCAGCCCCTTCACCACCCCGTGCCTCACCTGGGAGCTCCCACAGAGGCAAGAGGGGCACATGCCCTTGGCCCTGGGGCTGCCATACCCATCTGTGGCCCTGCACACTCATGCTCATGAGGTCTCTCTCATCTGCAGGCGCTGGAGGTGCTGACCTCGTCGGTGGAGTATGGCCTGCAGGACCTGTGCAAGGTATGGCTCTGCTTAGAGGGGTTCTGGAGTGCCCCTGTGCTGAGGAGCACTTCAAGATGGTCCCTGCGTGGCTGGTGGCTGGAGGTGGCTCTGAGGGTGGCACAGTGGTCCATGGACCCAGGTCCATGGCAGACTCAGCCCCTGCTTCTCGATCCTGTTTTGTCTCACTGGTAGGATTCCCCTTTAGGGGGTGCAGCACCGGCTGGGAGCCCCCCAGAGTCCTGGGGAGTCCCAGGGAAGGACACGGGTCCTCGTGTCCCACATGGCAAAGGGCTGTAGGAAAACCCCTACGCCATCACCCATGGGTGCCCTCCGGTCATCTGACAGGGTGATGCCATAGGGAAAGCCCCGGTCCTGGGGAGCACACGGTACCCCAGCTGTGGTGCTGCTGAGGGGGTGCCACTTTGGGCAGGGAAGGTTTTGGGAAAGCAGCAGGGAGCAAAAGGGATGAGAGCGGGGTGAGAAGGGGGCAGGGAGCCGGAGCAGCTCAGCGCTGGGGAGGGCGGCCAGGCCACGTCATCGGAGCGATTCCTGAATTACAGCCGGGCCGATCGCATGACCCGCCGTCTCGCACCCGGACTTCCCCTCCCTTCCCACCGCGCCGGGGAAGGACCTCGCTGAGGAGCTGAGGA
Organism: Mesitornis unicolor; assembly: GCF_000695765.1. Lineage (NCBI taxonomy): Eukaryota > Metazoa > Chordata > Aves > Mesitornithiformes > Mesitornithidae > Mesitornis > Mesitornis unicolor. The sequence continues at coordinate 2,397 of NW_010170351.1, read as the reverse complement.
GCCATGGAGTGCTGTGTGCTGGGGCAGCGGGACGGGACCTGGCCCATCGCCCTGTGGGGACGAGCTCAGCCCAGCCCCAGATGTGGCACGGGGCTGTCAAATGGGGCTGGGCAGGGAAGAGGTGCTACAAAAAAGGGGGACCCAGTGCCTCGGCCACACAAGTGCCAGCAAATGCATCCTTGGGGGGATGATCTGCAGTGGGGTGAGCCACAGTGGAGGGGTTGGGGGAAAAGAGCTGACCAAGGACAGCTGGGGAAGCCCCTGGCTATGTCCCCAGCTGCAGGGTGACCTCATGTCCCTTCCACCAGTGACTCAGGGCCCTTCTGCTCCAGCTGGCGGCTCCTCCCTGCATGTCACATCCCGTTGGATTTCCCGGGGGCTCTGACCCCTTTGCACGGGAGGCAGCTGAGACGGGCAGGAGGGAGGTCCTGCTCGCTGGTAGACGTGGCCATCTGCCTGCATCCCACCTCCATCACCCGGGTGTGGGCTACGGATGGGGGTGCTGGTTCCCCCAGCAGTCGCAGGCAAAAAGCAGCTGGCAGGCAGGGCTGGGCGAAGCTGGGTGACCAGGGTCACCCCCTGTGGCAGGACATGGCTGTGGCCATCACTGCAGTGATGAGTTTGCCTGGGATTTGAGCACATCAAGCTTGGTCCCTGGCTGAAATCAGCTGCCCACAGCCCATCGCTGCCTTATGAGACCCTGAGGGGCTGGAGGTCGCTCCACCCCGTGTCCCCTGTTCTGGGGACTCATGGGGTGCTGAGAGTCACAGGCAGTGAGAGGGTGGGAGGGCTGGGTCCCTGCTCTTCCTTACCCTCTCTCCGTCTGCCTTCCAGCTCTGCGTCAAGTTCATCAAGGACACACTGAGCGTGGAGCAGGTCTGCGAGGCTCTGCAGGTGAGTGTGGCCTCAGTGGGGACACAGAGGGTTAAAAAGAACCCGTCTGATTTTGGGGCAGGAGCTGGCCTGACCCTCCTGCTCTCGGCTGGACAGAGGGACAGGATTTCCCACCCACCCTGGGGCCAGCAGCTGCCCTGCCAGCTCCAGGGCTGCAAGGGACACTGGGGCCACCAAAGCCTGGCAAGGAAATGTCCCCACGCTGGGCTGGCCAGAGCTGCCCAGTGCTAGGGCTTTGCCATCATTGAAACTGGGAAGCACTGGGTTTCTGGGAGCTCGCATGGTTTTGAGGCCAGTCCCAAAAACCCTGCTGAGAGTTGGGACACCTAAAAACAGCCTTTGAGGGGAGGTCCCGATGGCCCTGCCACGCTGCTCGGTGGGACCAAGGCTGCTCCCCCAGGGAAGGGGGATTTGTTTCATCGTCCGTGGGCTGAAGCGATGTTGTCAGGGCGAGATGCAGGCCCCAGAGCGCAGAAGCTCCCGCCAGATGTGGTGCCAGACCACCGTGGCGTAAACAGAGCTAAAAGTGGCCTGGAGGAAACAAACATAAAACCCCAAAACCCCAGAACAAAACAAACCTGAACAAAACATCTCGCCTTCCCTCCCGGCTTGCGTCAATGCTGGTCCCCTGCCGGCGTGGAGGGGGAGGCGATGCTGGCCCTGCCTGTTCTGGTCCCACATACCCCACACGCAGGGGCTGCCACCACGGAGGGGACAGGGATGTGTCCTCCTGGTGCCCAGAGGGGCAGTGACAGCCCTGGAATGAGCATCACTGGGTAGGGCTGGGAGAGGATGAGAGCACCCCAATTTTTGGGGGATGGCACCAGGGCACATGGAGGGGGCTCTAAGCTGACCCCGAGTCCATGCAAGGAGCCCTGGAGATGGGTGGCCCCATGTCCCTGGAATGTGGCCTTGTTAGAGCAACGCCGGGGCCCCTTGCCCACACAGGGGTGGGTGATGTCCCCAGGCAGTGGTGGAAAATCAGGTGCTTGCTGCTGACGATGGGTCTGGGTGAACGCTGTGGGTGGTAGAGCTACCAAACCCTTCGCTGTGGGGCAGGCCAGGAGAGGAGAGGACCTTGGTGCCCCTTCCTCACCTCACCTGGGTCCCTGCGAGCACCCCTGTCTCTGCAGAGCTTTGTTTTTTTGCTCTGGACCCCCTCGTCACTGTCAGTGTTGTCCCACAGGCTGCAGTGACCTACGGGCAGGCAGACCTCCAGCAGCACTGCCTGGCCTTCATCGAGGGCTGCACCGCGGTACGGCTGCAGGCGTTGGGGGAGCATGGCATGGGGTACTCTGGGACACGGGCAGCACCGGGGTTGTGTATCATGGGGAGCACTGGGGGATGCAGCGTGGGGCAGGGCAGCACGTGGTGCCTAAGAATGGGGTGGCTGGAGGCTGGAAAAGGAGAGGAAAGGGAGCAAATGGGTTTGGGGAGAAGATGCTGGGTGCCAGGTAGAGGCTGGCTGGGGGGTATTGGGGTGCCCAGGTTGGGGTGGTGGGG